>NC_057814.1:147328913-147330549 GCF_018294505.1 Triticum aestivum
AAAAAATGAAATCCCTTTGTAACAGACAAGTTTCCGTATGAAATCCTGATACTTTGAAAGAGATTGTCCGTTTTGTGCACGAAGTGCATCCAGTTTTTGCCGTAACCCTCTCAAATTTCTTGCACATGCTATGTGGATGAAATGATGATACCATGCCAACTTTCAACCTTTTCAGAGTTCATTTGAAATGCCTTTCAATTTTATGGTCTTATAGCTCAAAATAATTAGTAAATGGATGAAAAATAACAAATGAAGTCAGAAAGGATTGAAAAATGATGATGTGGCTTTGAATGTTTAATTTTGAACACACAAAAAGTCAGCAGTTCACATAAGTTTTAAAAAATGAAATCCCTTTGTAACAGATGGGTTTCCGAATGAAATCCTGATACTTTGAAAGAGATTGTCCGTTTTGTACACGAAGTGCATCCACTTCTTGCCGTAACCCTCTCAACTTTCTTGCACATGCTATGTGGATGAAATGATGATACCATGCCAAATTTCAACCTTTTCAGAGTTCATTTGAAATGCTTTTCAATTTTATGGTCTTATAGCTCAAAGTAATTAGTAAATGCATGAAAAATAATAAATGAAGTGAGGAAGGATTGAAAAATAATGATGTGGCTTTGAATGGTGCATTTTGAGCACACAAGAAGTCAGGAGTTCAAATAAGTTTTAAAAAATGAAATCCCTTTGTAACAGACGAGTTTCCGTATGAAATCCTGATACTTTGAAAGAGATTGTCCGTTTTCTACACGAAGTGCATCTAGTTTTTGCCCTAACCCTCCCAACTATCTTGCACATGCTATGTGGATGAAATGATGATACCATGCCAACTTTCAACCTTTTCAGAGTTCATTTGAAATGCTTTTCAATTTTATGGTCTTATAGCTCAAAATAATTAGTAAATGGATGAAAAATAACAAATGAAGTCAGAAAGGATTGAAAAATGATGATGTGGCTTTGAATGTTTAATTTTGAACACACAAAAAGTCAGGAGTTCAAATAAGTTTTAAAAAATGAAATCCCTTTGTAACAGATGGGTTTCCGTATGAAATCCTGATACTTTGAAAGAGATTGTCCGTTTTGTACACGAAGTGCATCCACTTTTTGCCGTAACCCTCTCAACTTTCTTGCACATGCTATGTGGATGAAATGATGATACCATGCCAACTTTCAACCTTTTCAGAGTTCATTTGAAATGCTTTTCAATTTTATGGTCTTATAGCTCAAAGTAATTAGTAAATGCATGAAAAATAACAAATGAAGTGAGAAAGGATTGAAAAATAATGATGTGGCTTTGAATGGTGCATTTTGAACACACAAGAAGTCAGGAGTTCAAATAAGTTTTAAAAAATGAAATCCCTTTGTAACAGACGAGTTTCTGTATGAAATCCTGATACTTTGAAAGAGATTGTCCGTTTTCTACACGAAGTGCATCTAGTTTTTGCCGTAACCCTCCCAACTATCTTGCACATGCTATGTGGATGAAATGATGATACCATGCCAACTTTCAACCTTTTCAGAGTTCATTTGAAATGCTTTTCAATTTTATGGTCTTATAGCTCAAAATAATTAGTAAATGCATGAAAAATAACAAATGAAGTCAGAAAGGATTGAAAAATGATGATGTGGCTTT
>NC_057814.1:147330559-147331240 GCF_018294505.1 Triticum aestivum
CCAGTTTTTGCCGTAACCCTCTCAACTATCTTGCACATGCTATGTGGATAAAATGATGATACCATGCCAACTTTCAACCTTTTCAGAGTTCATTTGAAATGCTTTTCAATTTTATGGTCTTATAGATCAAAATAATTAGTAAATGCATGAAAAATAACAAATGAAGTCAGAAAGGATTGAAAAATGATGGTGTGGCTTTGAAAGAGATTGTCCGTTTTGTACACGAAGTGCATCCAGTTTTTGCCGGAACCCTCTCAACTTTCTTGCACATGCTATGTGGATGAAATGATGATACCATGCCAACTTTCAACCTTTTCAGAGTTCATTTGAAATGCTTTTCAATTTTATGGTCTTATACCTCAAAATAATTAGTAAATGCATGAAAAATAACAAATGAAGTCAGAAAGGATTGAAAAATGATGATGTGGCTTTGAATGTTTAATTTTGAACACACAAAAAGTCAGGAGTTCAAATAAGTTTTAAAAAATGAAATCCCTTTGTAACAGACGAGTTTCCGTATGAAATCCTGATACTCTGAAAGAGATTGTCCATTTTGTACACGAAGTGCATCCAGTTTTTGCCGTAACCCTCTCAACTTTCTTGCACATGCTATGTGGATGAAATGATGACACCATGCCAACTTTCAACCTTTTCAGAGTTCATTTGAAATGCTTTTAAATT
>NC_057814.1:147331250-147332335 GCF_018294505.1 Triticum aestivum
AATGTTTAATTTTGAACACACAAAAAGTGAGGAGTTCAAATAAGTTTTAAAAAATGAAATCCCTTTGTAACAGATGGGTTTCCGTATGAAATCCTGATACTTTGAAATAGATTGTCCGTTTTGTACACGAAGTGCATCCACTTTTTGCCGTAACCCTCTCAACTTTCTTGCACATGCTATGTGGATGAAATGATGATACCATGCCAAATTTCAGCCTTTTCAGAGTTCATTTGAAATGCTTTTCAATTTTATGGTCTTATAGCTCAAAGTAATTAGTAAATGCATGAAAAATAACAAATGAAGTGAGAAAGGATTAAAAAATAATGATGTGGCTTTGAATGGTGCATTTTGAACACACAAGAAGTCAGGAGTTCAAATAAGTTTTAAAAAATGAAATCCCTTTGTAACAGACGAGTTTCCATATGAAATCCTGATACTTTGAAAGAGATTGTCCGTTTTCTACACGAAGTTCATCTAGTTTTTGCCGTAACCCTCCCAACTATCTTGCACATGCTATGTGGATGAAATGATGATACCATGCCAACTTTCAACCTTTTCAGAGTTCATTTGAAATGCTTTTCAATTTTATGGTCTTATAGCTCAAAATAATTAGTAAATGCATGAAAAATAACAAATGAAGTCAGAAAGGATTGAAAAATGATGATGTGGCTTTGAATGTTTAATTTTGAACACACAAAAAGTCAGGAGTTCAAATAAGTTTTAAAAAATGAAATCCCTTTGTAACAAACGAGTTTCCGTATGAAATCCTGATACTTTGAAAGAGATCGTCCGTTTTGTACACGAAGTGCATCCAGTTTTTGCCGTAACCCTCTCAACTTTCTTGCACATGCTATGTGGATGAAATGATGATACGATGCCAACTTTCAACCTTTTCAGAGTTCATTTGAAATGCTTTTCAATTTTATGGTCTTATAGCTCAAAATAATTAGTAAATGCATGAAAAATAACAAATGAAGTCAGAAAGGATTGAAAAATGATGGTGTGGCTTTGAATGGTGCATTTTGAACACACAAAAAGTCAGGAGTTCAAATAAGTTTAAAAAATGAAATCCCTTTGTAACAGAC
>NC_057814.1:147332345-147333101 GCF_018294505.1 Triticum aestivum
TTTCAACCTTTTCAGAGTTCATTTGAAATGCTTTTCAATTTTATGGTCTTATAGCTCAAAATAATTAGTAATGCATGAAAAATAACAAATGATGTCAGAAAGGATTGAAAAATGATGATGTGGCTTTGAATGGTGCATTTTGAACACACAAAAAGTCAGGACTTCAAATAAGTTTTAAAAAATGAAATCCCTTTGTAACAGACGAGTTTCCGTATGAAATCCTGATACTTTGAAAGAGATTGTCCGCTTTGTACACGAAGTGCATCCAGTTTTTGCCGTAACCCTCTCAACTTTCTTGCGCATGCTATGTGGATGAAATGATCATACCATGCCAACTTTCAACCTTTTCAGAGTTCATTTGAAATGCTTTTCAATTTCATGGTCTTATAGCTTAAAATAATTAGTAAATGCATGAAAAATAACAAATGAAGTCAGAAAGGATTGAAAAATGATGATGTGGCTTTGAATGGTGCATTTTGAACACACAAAAAGTCAGGAGTTCAAATAAGTTTTAAAAAATGAAATCCCTTTGTAACAGACTAGTTTCCATATGAAATCCTGATACTTTGAAAGAGATTGTCCGTTTTGTACACGAAGTGCATCCAGTTTTTGCAGTAACCCTCTCAACTTTCTTGCACTAGCTATGTGGATGAAATGATGATACCATGCCAACTTCCAACCTTTTCAGAGTTCATTTGAAATGCTTTTCAATTTCATGGTCTTATAGCTCAAAATAATTAGTAAATGCATGAAAAA
>NC_057814.1:147333111-147360212 GCF_018294505.1 Triticum aestivum
TGCTATGTGGATGAAATGATGATACCATGCCAACTTTCAACCTTTTCAGAGTTCATTTGAAATGCATTTCAATTTTATGGTCTTATAGCTCAAAATAATTAGTAAATGCATGAAAAATAACAAATGAAGTCAGAAAGGGTTGAAAAATGATGATGTGGCTTTGAATGGTGCATTTTGAACACACAAAAAGTCAGGAGTTCAAATAAGTTTTAAAAAATGAAATCCCTTTGTAACAGAAGAGTTTTGGTATGAAATCCTGATACTTTGAAAGAGATTGTCCGTTTTGTACACGAAGTGCATCCAGTTTTTGCCATAACCCTCTCAACTTTCTTGCACATGCTATGTGGATGAAATGATGATACCATGCCAACTTTCAACCTTTTCAGACTTCATTTGAAATGCTTTTCAATTTTATGGTCTTATAGCTCAAAATAATTTGTAAATGCATGAAAAATAACAAATGAAGTCAGAAAGGATTGAAAAATGATGATGTGGCTTTGAATGCTCAAAGTGGAAAACTACTCCTACTTTGAATGCTAAAATTGGAGAGCACTATGCAAGGCGTATGCATATGATTAGTTGATAGCTTATAGGATATTTGTTTTCGCGGAAATCTAGGAGCCCCCGGCCCCTCCAGCATCCCCGCCGTCGTCCCCGTCACCGCCCCCTCCGACATCGAGGTGAGACTAGCCAAATACTCTTTTAGAAAGATAATTAAACGATATTTCGGGTTGACTGTAAGTCTATCGAGTCTCCACCATATATGAGAGGACGAAGAATCCCGACTGTTGTCGTGGGGGTAGCTTCTCCTTCGTTCCCGTGTGCTAGAAAATTTGGTGTAATGCACTCGAGAACGAAAGGAGGAGCACCATACCATCACCGACGGTCGCAAATGTTAGAGAGGAATCAGTGAGGGAGAGTTCCACCATATATATATGAGAGGACGAAGAATCCCGACTGTTGTCGTGGGGGTCGCTTCTCCTTTGTTCCCGTGTGCTAGACATTTTGGTGTAATGCACTCGGGGACAAATGGAGGAGCGACCATCACCAACGGTCGAATGTATACACCACGTGAGCTGAGAGTTTTCAACAAAAGACTCGACAAACCGATAGTCAACCCGTGATGAATAATAATGATCTAACTTAGGTTTTTTAGTACATATATTTAATTGTAGATGTCTAATATTTGAATTATGAACATAGGAAATGTCGTACTCGGACGACGAAAGTCTCCCGGGGGAGTGCGACTGGTGCCACGACGACCGAGGTTAGTGCGACAGGCCTCACCTGGAAGAAGATCGGCGCTTCAGTATTAAGCTTGAGGAGACCTTCGATGTTAAAACGGTAGGCAACGACGACAAGTGTTATTTTTTCGTAATTAAGCACGACTTCAACTATTTCAACGTGTACTTTTCATATTTTACAATTCGGCTAGCTTATCCCATGCCATGCAAGACGCTACGTCTTGGAGAGGATGGGTTTTGAAGACCATGAAAGTATGGAAACAAAGAAAATTCACCTAAGGACCCATCATGATATAGATTTTGAAGTAAATCTGTATAACTCTGAGAGCGTAACCCATTTTGGTTGCAAAAATTGGGAAGCATTTTGCAAGATGTATGGTTTTGATGAGGGTATGCTTGTCACCATGGATCTTGGTGATCCTGACATCGAGCAAGACAATATGGACATTTGGGTCGTTGTTGATACGCCTCCAATTCTACCGCTATGTGAGTTTCTCAAACATAGTTATTAGCTAATTTATATTGTTCATTTCAAAATAGTTGACAGCTTATTTTCATTGACAACTTATTTTGATTGTTCAAACAATGTGCGGAACATGGTAGACAGAACCTACTACACCGATGGCTCTCAGTTAACTTATAAGGAGAAAACTCATCTGGTCGGATTTTGTACTGATCTTGAGAATTACAATATCTATTGTAAAACTCCTCCACATTATGGTCAATACGTGCCACTAGTGCACGTGTTGAACTACGGTAACTACTATGGAGATACACTGGTAAGATTTCTTACTATTACGACATCCGTGCATCTTTTGCATACTTCTAAAACTAGTACATCATTGCTAACTATGAAGTTATTACTATGTTTTTCAACAGATAATCCCAGAGGATTGTGTGCCTCATTTGATGTATCAGAATGGTAGGCTTGATGTTTTGAACATACAACCAGGTCATCCTACGAATCTCAACTGTCCATACCAGATTTCTAAAAGAAGTGGAGACATGCAAATCAAAGAATGGAAAAAATGTATGGACAGTCGCAAGGAGGTTCTTGGAAGCAAAAGGAAGCAAAGCGCAAGAATTGGAGACAGGATGATCTCCATTCTCCATAATGGAGAGTCAGGGTCTATATTTTTAATGCTATTTTACCTTAAAGAGGGTATTTTGGTCCTACCTAATACTGATGATCATGTGCTAAGAACAATTAAGTAGGGTTGGTTCGATGACTATGAGGATGATGATCGTATGACTGGTTATTAATAACGAGTAGAAGTTGTATGATGATGATTACTAGGACTTGTTATTATATATGATGATGCATGATGCGCGCATGAAGAGTTATTATATATCAGCGGGTGAAATGAACATGGATTGGATTGAAGTGAAGGCAACATGCATGTGGTGCATGTCGAAAGTAGTACAATCCAAACTTGATCAAGTTAGGATTAGTATTACTTTCAACATGCACCACATGTTGCCTTCACTTCAATCAAAGCCATGTTTAGGCATAGCAGTACGTAGCGTTGGTAAACCAAGCACGGAGATATAAGAGAGGACACTTCTCTCTAATAGCTACCTAATAACAACCTAAATTAACCCCCAAAACCCCTAAATCAGCCCCTTTCAAAAAAAACAAAAACCTCAGCTCCAGCCAGATGCTGACGCGTGGATGCCTATTGGTCCCGGTTGGTGTCACCAACCGGGACCAAAGGCCCCGCGGCCTGGGCTGGCCGCAGCGGCCACGTGGAGGTCCATCTATCCCGGTTCGTGTAAGAACCGGGACTAAAGGGTTAGGGCATTAGTAACGACCCTTTAGTCCCGGTTCAAAAACCGGGACAAAAGGCCCTTACCAACCGGGACAATAGGCCCTTTTTCTACTAGGTTTCATGATATCACCTTGTCTGGTGCGGTAATAATGACCTTGATGACCATTGTCAAGACTGTGGATTCTGTGATGTCATCCCCAGATCTTGTCGATCCTTGTAATTCATGAGATGGATCTCTGCTTATCTTCATTTGCATGGCTCATGAGATTGTTGAATCCGTACCTTTCTTAGGTATATCTGCTTGATCATTGTCGTATCTCGTATGAGTGACTGCTCTGACTGGGGATACATGCTCACCATATGTGTGGAAAGGTATGTAGTCGAACATTTGATTTCCGAAGAAGACCTATGCCTTGACTAACTTGTACTTCTGACCAAAATATTGTCGATCTGACTCTTAAGATGTACTGCCATATACTGCCAACTCACCGCCTAATCACTGAGGACGGTGCAATAGTGTGAGATCAAGGTGAGGGGCACCTCGCATGGTTTCCGTGACGTGAGCCATGACGACCAAGGCCAGGCGGGCGCCAGCGGGCGCAGAGTACCGGTTGCCTCTTTGGTGCTAAAGGGGCAGGTGTAGGCGAGGAGTCCCGAGGCATCAGGCAAAGGTTTCGATATCGGTGCAACGAGACCAAGACCAGCAGGACGGCAGGACGGAGGTCATCGCGGAGCCCACGACGGCGTCACCACCGGAGCCTTTGGCAGGCGAAGACCACCTTTTGTCAGGATAGCTTGTACTAGTTGTCCCCCTTCAAATTGGCCGTTGTGGGATCCCTTCCCGTCTAAACGTTTGGGAAGAGGACTGGGGCCTCTATAAATAGGACTAGCCACCATCATAGGAGGCAACTGATCTTGGACCGGATCGATTCCACCAAGACCATCCTCACCAGCTCATAGAACTCAAGAACACCTCTCCTCTTGATGCAGTTCACCCTTTGTACTAGTTCATCCTCAGCCTACAAGGCAATCCACCACACCACACTGGAGTAGGGTATTACACCACATCGGTGGCCCAAACCAGTATAAACTCTTGTGTCCCTTGTTCCTTGGGTTCGGTGGGCTAGGCGTTGAGATCGTTGTGCGAGTGAGCTAGAGAAGGAGAGAGATCTTCGTGCGCACCCCCGTATTTGAACCTCAAGGGTTTGACGGAACCCATAATCCGACAGCGACCTTGTCATTAGGCGTGTTTAATCCGCCAAGGGTACAAACAAGTTAACGCAGAAGTGGGAAGGCCCTTACCGGGTAGTACGAGTCACCAGACTTGGCGTAGTCTGTCTGGGGACCAAAGGTGGCATTCAATTGCAAAACTCATGGAATATTGAGCGTCTTCGTAAGTTCTACCCGTAAGGCGCGGCTGTCGGGCCCTGCCTGGCAGCCACCCTTTTGTACAAGCCTTGCCGATGCGCACGTAACCCTTTGTACAAAGCCAGGTGTCGTGGTTATCTCACGGGTGGGTTCGCGAGACGACAGATGCCACGGGATGGCTTGAGGTGAGGGCAAGGCTGCAGTGGAGATCACGGGATTGGGCAAGCAGCACGTGGTGGTTTACCTAGGTTCAGGGCCCTTGTGTGGAGGTAACACCCCTACTCCTGCATGTCTGATGATATATGCAATATATATGTAGCAGTACAGAGTTACTCTTGGAGCTGTATTCGGATGAATCGGGAAGCTGGCTACACTTATTCTCTACTCGCCCTCATGTGTGAGCGAGTGTGTGTGAGGCGTGGGTGCTCTTGGCCCTAGTGGTTGTATCAGTGTCTCTGGATGGATGGATGTGTGCTTGTATATATAAGCGTGGCATGGTGGCTTGCGTCCTTGGCCAAGTCTGTGACTTGTTGGCCAAGGGAGTGACCTCTTCTCCAAGGAAGTGCTCCCCTGGGTCACCTTATACACTAGTGCCCAGGGACAAGTAGCACTGTACATGATGTCGCGATGACGTGTGAACATTGTATGCTTTATCAGCAATAGTGGCCGCGGTATGGCCATCTTGTCCGCGTGGGTCCGACAGAACGTCTTAGTTGACTTGGCCAGGCTGAACTCGTCCAGGTTGAACCCGGCCAGGATCCAGCCAGCCAGATTCCAGCCAGACGGATACCAGCCAGGGGGCACTCCCCTGGCAAGGTTTTGGAGCATCGTTCGCCGTCTTGGGCCTACCCGGGGGTCATCCCCCCGACACCAGGTGTAGACCCTGAGCACAGACAATATAACGAAGCGTCGAGGGGCCCAAAAACTTGCATGCATAGCTTTGCCTAAACATGCCATGATCATATAGATAAGGTCATATGTTGCTATGTTTCCTTCTGCACTAATCGCAAGGTTCTTGCCGCGGACTCGATCCCAGAAAGAAGAAACGGAAACAAGCCAACATATCGATCTCCAACAAGCCAAACAGATAAGTTCCTTTTTATCCATACGTGTTTCTATAAGAAGAAAACTTGTGCCTTGACAAACCTTGTCACCTCCAAAGCATTTGAGCTCCCATCCTTTGGTTCGAACGATGCTTCGGCCAGGATGGTTGTAGTGGCATTTGCTAGAGAAGGTTCGACGAGGGGCTGGTCCCCTTCCATAATGTTGTGCCCCGCAGGCCAAGCCCCGCGGCAACGACGGAAGCACTAGTACGTGCCAGTGCTATACAAACAGTTTTTAACCCCTTTCCGTGACGGCATTTGGTACCGCCGCCAAGTGAGCAACCCGTCACAAACGGTTCACTATTATAGAACGTGTATGATAAGCATACAGCCACACACATTCGCTTTTCCCAAACCGTATGCGATAACTAATTAAGAAGATTAGCTAATCGTTGTACGAGTGTCAGACAGGATTACAAAACGTCGAACCATCATAACATCGTCGTACACGACAACTATCACACACGCTATTCTGTGGTGCAACGTTTACGATGCATACTTCATCAGAAATAGTTTATGGTTGCGAATCATGTACGATAAGGCAACTATCACAAATGTTTAGTTTTCCCGCACCATTTGTGATATTATCTGACATCGCACACGCTTTGCAAACGGCAACTGTGTGCACGCTTGCACACGTTTCCTCTCTGTGAACCGTGTCGGATTATGGTGTATATCGCAAATGTTTGTATTTTACCAATCGTGTGCGCCGTAACGACCTGGAGAGCGTAATTTCACCGTAATTAAATTGCTGCTATTTCAAATTGTACCGGATTTGAATTTGAATGTATGTTATAGCTTTATTCGTATCCATCAGGTTCAAACAACCAATGCATTATTCGATTCATAGGTACATATGTTCAAGAATTACATAAGAACCAAATAAACAATGATGAACCCCAGTTGTATACTTGTACTATTAAAGACGGTAAAGAAAGAGGCGAAATACATTCTGGTTGCTGAACAAGGTGAAGCGGAATGCCCATATTGTGCCCCTCCATCCAGAAGGCACGCACGACTCTAGTCCAACCCATTGTGATGGCCGACCGCCCGTCCTTCACGGTCTTCATGAAAACATCTAGATAATCATCGTGTTCTGGTAGAAATACTTTAACGTTTGCATGCCCACCAATCATGTAGTTTGAGAGGTAATCTTGAGTAAACTGCTTTGGCAACCACTATAAAGGAAAAAGATTCAGACATTGTCATCTAACACAACTCATTATGGGCAGTAAAAAGAAGGCTGTAGAGTTCTTGCTTACCATCCTGCTGTTCATTGTTGTCTTGGATAAAGTGTAAACAAATAGTTTAATTGCCATGTTTTGACCCATTTTACTAACTATCTTTATCAGCTTCTTCACTTGATGCTGGTTCATCGATATCTCATTGCCCCATACGCAGAAAGGGTCGAAGTGTGGATCTTTACCAATGACATATGTACCTAAAAGCACCAAGTTAATATTAGAAGCTAAACAAAAATTGCACAATGATGTAGTACAACACTCTTTTATAATATCTTATAACATCCAATATACTCACATATTAGATGAATTAACATCTTATATTATGGGTCAGAAGGAGTTTAAAGCATTCTTACAAATTATCGGCTGATTAATAGCTGATGTATCCATGGGTTAGAGTTAGTTTGAGCTAGTTCGGGCTCAAATAGCCCTAAAGTATATCCATACATGAGGGCTAGTTTGAGCTAGTTGCATCTAACCCACCCAAAAAAACTATCGAATCCAAGAGGTGCTAATTGGAGCTAGTTCTCCTAGTGCATTTATTGTCAATCTAACCCTGACATCTAAACACCTCTTTGGATGGAGTTAGTTCAGGGTTAGTCATGAGCTAGAAACTAACTCTAACCTCTAGCTAAGTTGAGTATCCAAACAGGGTTGTGTTGTTGTTGTTGTTGCTGCTGCTCTTCTACGTATATCTAGACATCATCATAACATTAAGGTAACACTCTTCCTTGTTGCTATGTAGCCTAGGATTGCATATTTATACGTTAAGTACAGTGCATGTTGCTATGTTGCCTCAGATATATTACATATGGCCCTTGTTAACCTAACGATAAATGGGTTACAGATATATTCAGTTAAATGTCCGATTCTCCGATTAGTCCCTTATCAGTCCCCGTCCTATATGGTACCAGCTACCGACACTAGTACATCGAGCTCCTAAACAAACGGTTTAAAACCCATTTCCGCGTCGGCATTTGGAACCGTCTCCAAGTGAGTGTGGGCGATAGGGGGGGTCCTTCCCACACGACCCAGAAACCGTCGGGGATATGCCCTCCTGGCACACACGTTCGGCAAAATGAGGTCGTGTGCAACTGGCAAGCGCTCAAATACGGAAATACATACAATAGAGCTAAAAAATACAATTATACGGCGAAATTGTTTCCGGTCGCAAGTCCATCCCACACAGTCAGTCCCCGCTAAACATTTCCGTTCGTATGTACATCCCACACAGTCGCTCGTAGGAAAACGTTTCCGTTCACAGGTACATCACACACAATTTTTCCCGTTAAATCGCTTGCGTTATTGAATATATCACACACGGTCCATGGAAGAAACTGTGTGGCAAAGGCTGTCCATCACACACAGTTTTCATGTGGTAAACGTTTGCACATGGTGGCCTAACGCAAATAGTTTTCAAGAGAAAGTCGTGTGTGATTGTTCATTGATCCAACACGGTTTATTCCTAGAAACTGTGTGCGTTGCCTGAGGTCATCGCCCACGGTATTTTTTCAACAACCATTTGCAATAGCAAAACCCAATTAGCAGGCTAATTCGCCACTAGCAGGCTAATTATCCGATTAGTCATAATCCATTTATTAATCTAATTGACAGTTCATATTAAGCACACAATATATTTCATTTTCATATTTGAAATACATCAGAGTACATCATCATATAGCTTCAGCACTCAGCTACCCCATTACACAACTACACCAGGACCAAGTTTCACATGCAACATCTATAACCTTTCGAAATTAGCATCATAAATGGTACATAGACAGATGTATCTCATCTAGAAAACTGCTGAAGCAGAAGGCAAATATTGAGCCTTAATTGATGTTAAAGGTCTTTGTAACTTTAGGCCAGTGCCTATGGATGATTGACCGTCCATCTTTCGTCCTCTTCAGAACACTTCAATATTGAACTGTGAGTGTTGTATAAATACCTTCCTCGCCTCCTAACCATACAGGTGGTTTGAGAGGTAATCATCAGTGAACTGCTTTGGAAAGGCCTGAAAACAAGGATGTGCATAAATTTCTTCTCTATATTGGAAATGGGGCAAAGGAATTAAAAAGGCAAGGTATAATAGTTAGTACCATCCTGTAGTGAACTGATGTCTTCTTCATTGTGCAGACAAAGATCTTGTTGTTTTTTGTCGCTAATTTATTTATCCTAATAATCTTTCTAAGTTTCTTGACTTGACTGATATTCATGGACAACTCATTTCCCCATATGCAAAAAGGGTCGAACAGTGGGTTAAAACCTCTGACAGAAGGACCTACATGTGCAAGACCAAATTATTAAAAACCTAAATATTAGAGTGGTTCCTGCAATTGCACAATAATGTGCTATTAGACAACGGACCATGCACGTGCTAACCTCGATTGTAAACCTCAGTGATTCCCATTGTTTCCCTGCAACACATATAAGGTAGTTAGTCATCAAGTTAAGTAAGGGTTCGCATGCTATCAGTAAAATATGTTGATGAAAAATAATCACATTGCAGATCCATCAGATTAGTTCAAGCCACAGGGAAAACCCATTTACCCAAACCAAGCATGATTAAGAACTAGGAAATATAGCAAAATTGAACCAAGCAGTTAACTAAACACCACAACAAATGAACCAAACATTAACTGAGCACCACATTGCACAATATAAAATTGAACCAAGTAGTTAACTAAACACCACAGCAAATGAATAAAACATTAACTGAGCACCACATTGCACAATAAGAAGATCAGGCAGTTAACCAAACAGTTAACTACAGCCAATTGTAGCAATTTTATTTGTTTCTCATGTATTACTACAGTCAAATTCAATTTATTCCTCACATGGTATACAATAACAGAATGCACCCACAATTTTGTAAAGATAAATTTGATTTATTTCTCACATGGAAGACAATACAAAATTGTAGCCTGAATAATTGAACATCACATTTGTAGAATTGAACCAAACAGTTAACTGAAGACGACAACTAATTAACAAAACAGTTAATAAGTGAGCACCACACTGCACGACATATAGAACATATACACTAGAGCAACAAATTGCATGGTAAAATTAGATAGCACAATTAACTAGAATTTGTGAAGGAAAGGCAGGAGCAGGACACGCAACGGGTAAACCGAGCATGCTTAACCGGCGTAGCTAGCAAATGGCAAGGTGCTCCTTCAAGATCTGGGGGTCGGCACGAATGGCAGCCATCGCGAACTCATCCGTGCGTGCGGCCGCGATTTGCTTCTCCGCTGCCAACCTTGAGGTCCTTGCTATACTGCGTGCACCATGGCTTAGGCCGGCGCTTATTTGGTGGAGGGGTCGGTGATTTGGGTGGAAGGTGTCGCGCTCGCGCCGGCGGTAGGGGCATGTGGGATGTGGAAGGAGGAGGAGGATGGGGGTCGGGTGTGGATTACCTGCTTGGATAGGCGAGGCCGAGGAGCGTGAAGGAGGGTCGCCGGCGAGGAGGCGGCGGAGCTGCAAGCAAGGAGTGAAGGCTTCAACTTGGAAAGGAAGGCGGAAAGAGGGGAAATGTGGCTTTTGGTAAGGGGAAGGGGGCGGGGAGGTAGATATTTCTGCGGAGGCCGAAAATTTGGAATCGCTTCAGCCAAAAAACTAGCGCGCAAAGTGTCATCAGACACTGTCCTTTATTCAAAACTGTGTATGATATGTGAACATCACAAACGATTCAGATAGCTTAACCCGTGTGTGTTGAGTTTGAACGTCAAAAAATTTGGTTTGAATTTCCCTGGTTACAGTGGTCATCCACGTCATTGCATAATTTGGTACACAAAGGAGACTAACTTCTTAATCGAGCAAGTTCAACAATTAAACAGAGCTAGCTGACCTAAACATTACTCTAACAAATTAAAGATCGGCGCTCTTAATTAAGCAAAACAAAGAGTACTACTACGGCTGGTGCTCGTCGATGTCCGCCGCCGCCTCCATGTCCAGCTCACGCCCGACGGTCTCCTGGGGAAGGGGCTCCATGGCATCAATTGCACCATACTCGGCAAGCATCTCGCCATCCGCGTCCGCCATATCTTTGGAAAAGGCCACCACGAGCTGGGCGTGGGCGGACGCCATGTGGGCTCTGGCGGGCTCCGTCGTGGCAAGGTATGCCGCGCAGGAACGGACGGCTGCTCGAACTCTCTCGGCGATTGCCAGCTCTTCGGTCGTGGGTTGCCGATCGTTGTCGGAGAAGCTTCGTTCGATTTGTGCGGTGACCGCCACGACCTGGGTGTGGACGGCCTCGACATGGTAGTGGGCGGCCTCCAGCAGGGCTAAGGCCGCCGCTGCGGAACGGACAGCTGTTGTGCCACTCTCGCCAGTTGCTATCCCCGAGGCAGATGCTGCTGCCGCCGCCTAAGAAGCAACAACGGCCGTTTGGGCTGCCTTGGCCGCCCGGACGCAGACTGCAGTCGCCCTCACTAAGCTTGTTAGCACGCACCTGGTGGCTGCGGCCGCGCTCTCGCCGGAGTGGGCCGCCGAAGTTGCCCTCACAACATGGGTCCACATCCCCATCTTTCACCGGTGACGAATGAACAGTGAAATGATATTTGGGGAGTGAGCTAGCTAGTGTGCTTGACACACCGGCTGTGGACGGTAGCCGACGCACCTTCTCTCTTAAGGCATGGGCGTACTATACACCGACGGTGCTCCAAGATATTTTGTGCTGCATCTCACACGGTTGGTGATAATAAACTGTGTGCGATCTACTTGATTTATCGTCTTGATCATTTGAATTACGTAATGGGGTCAGAGCTACAAAGGATGGTGTTTGAATTGTTAGAAATTTTATCTGTAGTGAACATGCAACTATAGGTGTGTCGTCAAAAAAAATTGGAATTATTCAGGGTTCGTTTGTACATTTTTATACATTAACTGGGTTTTCCAGGCATTTTATGCGCATAATTCAAATTTGAACTACATGCACATGCTCCAGTGCATATAAACTTCTTGAAAATCAAATATGTGTCCTTGGTTGCATGCTTAGGTCCCATGCAAGAAATGGGAATGAATTTCAAACACCCTGCCACCGTCACTCGGCCGCAAACATTGGGATACCTGGTTTTTAAATTCTAGTAAATCCAAAACTCATCTGAAATTCATGAAACTTGGCATGCTATCATGTAGCGGCATCAACGTGTCGTGGTAAAAAATTTGTCCAATTTGGGGCAGGTTTGGGTATATGCTTCTCACTAACCGGAGCTTCTCACAACAAGCATGATGGTTCTCGGTAGGGAACGTCCCACCTTTGGGGACGGAACGATATCCATTGCCTCTTATTGCTTTCAATTTTTTTTCTCATGTCAACATAGATACAGGAGTGTTGTGTGATTTTTTGTGATTTTTCAGGATTCGTTTGGACATATTTATGCATTAACTGAGTTTTCAATGCATTTATGTCCATAATTCAAATTTGAACTACATGCACATGCTCCAGTGCATATAAATTGGTTGAAAAATCAAATCTGTGTCCTTGGGTGCATGATTAGGTCCCATGCAAGAAATGGGACTGAATTTCAAACACCAGGGTACCATTGATTGCCGACAAAACATTGAGATGCCTGGTTTTTAAATTCTAGTAAATCGAAAACTCGTCTGATATTCATGAAACTTGGCATGCTATCGTGGAGCGGCATCAACATGCCGTGGTACAAATTTTGTCCCATTTGGGGCAGGTTTGGGTATATGCTTCTCACAAACCGGAGCTTCTCACAACAAGCATGATGGTTTTCGGTAGGGAACGTCCCACCTTTTGGGACGAAACGATATCCATTGCCTCTTATTGCTTTCAAATTTTGTTCTCGTGTCAACATAGAACAACAGGAGTGTTGTATGAATTTTTGTGATTTTTCGGGGTTCGTTTGGACATTTTTATGCATTAACTGAGTTTTCAATGCATTTATGTGCATAATTCAAATTTGAACTACATGCACAAGCTCCAGTGCATATAAATTGGTTGAAAAATCGAATCTGTGTCCTTGGGTGCATGATTAGGTCCCATGCAAGAAATGGGAATGAATTTCGAACACCAGGGCACCGTTGATTGCCGGGAAAACATTGAGATGCCTGGTTTTTAAATTCTAGAAAATCCAAAACTCGTCTTAAATTCATGAAACTTGGCATGCTATCATGGAGCGGCATCAACATGCCGTGGAAAAAATTTGTCCCATTTGGGCATGTTTGGGTATCTGCATCTCACAAACCGGAGCTTCTCACAACAAGCATGATGGTTTTCGGTAGGGAACGTCCCATCTTTGGGGACGAAAAGATATCCATTGCCTCTTATTGCTTTCAAATTTGTTTCTTGTGTCAACATAGAACAACAGGAGTGTCGTGTGCATTTTTGTGATTTTTTGGGGTTCATTTGGACATTTTTATGCATTAACTGAGTTTTTAATGCATTTATGTGCATAATTCAAATTTGAACTACATGCACATGCTCCAGTGCATATAAATTGGTTGAAAAATCAAATCTGTGTCCTTGAGTGCATGCTTAGGTCCCATGCAAGAAATGGGAATGAATTTCAAACACCAGGGTACCGTTGATTGCCGACAAAAAATTGAGATGCCTGGTTTTTAAATTCTAGTAAATCCAAAACTCGTCTGAAATTCATGAAACTTGGCATGCTATCGTGGAGCGGCATCAACATGCCGTGGTACAAATTTTGTCTCATTTGGGGCAGGTTTGGGTATATGCTTCTCACAAACCGGAGCTTCTCACAACAAGCATGATGGTTTTTGGTAGGGAACGTCCCACCTTTGGGGATGAAACGATATCCATTGCCTCTTATTGCGTTCAAATTTTGTTCTCGTGTCAACATAGAACAACAGGAGTGTTGTATGAATTTTTGTGATTTTCGGGGTTCGTTTGGACATTTTTATGCATTAACTGAGTTTTCAATGCATTTATGTGCATAATTCAAATTTGAACTACATGCACATGCTCCAGTGCATATAAATTTGTTGAAAAATCAAATCTGTGTCCTTGGGTGCATGCTTAGGTCCCATGCAAGAAATGGGAACAAATTTCAAACACCAGGGCACCGTTGATTGCTGGCAAAACATTGAGATGCCTGGTTTTTAAATTCTAGTAAATCCAAAACGCGTCTGAAATTCATGAAACTTGGCATGCTATCATGGAGCGGCATCAACATGCCATGGTACAAATTTTGTCCCATTTGGGGCAGGTTTGGGTATATGCTTCTCACAAACCGGAGCTTCTCACAACAAGCATGATGGTTTTCGGTAAGGAACCACCTTTGGGGACGAAACGATATCCATTGCCTCTTATTGCTTTCAATTTTTTTCTCGTGTCAACATAGAACAACGGGAGAGTTGTGTGAATTTTTGTCATTTTTCGGGGTTCGTTTGGATATTTTTATGCATTAACTGAGTTTTCAATGCATTTATGTGCATAATTCAAATTTGAACTACGTGCACATGCTCCAGTCCATATAAATTGGTAGAAATATCAAATCTGTGTCCTTGGGTGCATGCTTAGGTCCCATGCAAGAAATGGGAATGAATTTCGAACAACAGGGCACCGTTGATTGCCTGCAAAACATTGAGATGCCTGGTTTTTAAATTCTAGTAAATTCAAAACTCGTCTGAAATTCATGAAATTTGGCATGCAATCATGGAGCTGCATCAACATGTTGTGGTACAAATTTTGTCCCATTTGGGGCAGGTTTGAGTATATGCTTCTCACAAACTGGAGCTTCTCACAACAAGCATGATGGTTTTCGGTAGGGAACGTCCCACCTTTAGGGACGAAACGATATCCATTGCCTCTTATTGCTTTCAATTTTTTTTCGCGTCAACATAGAACAACAGGAGTGTTGTGTGATTTTTTGTGATTTTTCGGGGTTCGTTTGGACATTTTTATGCATTAACTAAGTTTTTAATGCATTTATGTGCATAATTAAAATTTGAACCACATGCACATGCTCCAGTGCGTATAAATTGGTTGAAAAATCAAATCTGTGTCCTTGGGTGCATGCTTAGGTCCCATGCAACAAATGGGAATGAATTTGAAACACCAGGGCACCGTTGATTGCCGGGAAAACATTTGAGATGCCTGGTTTTTATATTCTAGTAAATCCAAAACTCGTCTGAAATTCATGAAACTTGGCATGCTATCACGGAGCGGCATCAACATGCTGTGGTAAATTTTTTGTCCCATTTGGGGCAGGTTTGGGTATATGCTTCTCACAAACCGGAGCTTGTCACAACAAGCATGATGGTTTTCGGTAGGGAACGTGCCACCTTTGGGGACGAAATGATATACATTGCCTGTTATTGCTTTCAGTTTTTTTTCTCGTGTCAACATAGAACAACAGGAGTGTCGTGTGAATATTTGTGATTTTTCGGGGTTCGTTTGGACATTTTTATGGATTAACTGAGTTTCCAATGCATTTATGTGCATAATTCAAATTTTAACTACATGCACATGCTCCAGTCCATATAAATTGGTTGAAAAATCAAATATGTGTCCTTGGGTGCATGCTTAGGTCCCATGCAAGAAATGGGCATCAATTTCAAACACCAAGGCACCGTTGATTGCCGGCAAAACATTGAGATGCCTGGTTTTTAAATTATAGTAAATCCAAAATTCTGTTAACCATTCACGTGATGCCATGTGTCTTGGTTTTAATGGCTGTAGGAGGTGCCGGGCGGACAGTTGCTTGACCTTGACTGAACGGGATTTCTGCACCTCTTTATCGCTAACGATTTAGATAGAACACCCGTATGCAGAGTGAGAGCAGCGCAGGATTTGTGCATCCCTTCAACGCAAACGGTTGTTCTAGATGACCCGTGTGCAACCAAGTACAAACAATTTGGTAAGATTTGCATCTATCATATTGGGTATGTTGCCATTTTTCAAACTGGAAAGATTTACATTTGTTGATCTAGTAACGTTGCTATTTATCAATCCTTGTAACACTGCGATTTGTCAAAATATGCAGCTAGAAATCATTAGCACTATGTAATTTTTGCAACTAAAATACAATAATTAAGCATAGATTTCATTCATAGATTAAGCAGTCGTTCTTAATTTATACAAACAGTTCAACTCGACAGCTGAACCGACCAAACTTCTCCCCAATTGTTGCCAACCACGTACTGAAATAGCTAGTTCAACTATATATACTAGCTAATTTTAAGTACGTTGTACAGTTCGACCACACATCTATAGTCAGATGAACTGAACAAAATAGCCCTTAAATACTACTACTACCATGGGGGGGCTTTGTGCTACTTCTGGCAGCCTCTCCTCTGCCGAGCGTGCTCAGTGAGAGGCAGAGGAGGAGGAGGAGCCTACCGACGAGCCTGAGAAATGCAATAGAGTGCCTGCCGCTTTGCATGTTCAGTGAAGCTCGCCAGCTCGAACGCCCACTGCCGCTCCAGACGATCCCTCTCGAAGTGGCTGGACTGCTCGTAGATCTCCTGATTCCTCGCCTCTCCGTCGGCGTGTGTTGCGGCCACGGCTGCGGTAAGGCTCTTTGCGTGCTCGACGAGGCGCTCCTCCTCCTCCCACAGGAACTCAATGTAGCGTGCAAGGTCGCTGACGCACGTGCGGTCCTCCACCTCCGCCTCCCTCCTTCGGGCGATGGTGGCGGAGCGGGTGATGATCCCGGCGGTCGACGGTGGGCTCGTGGCCACGGTGGCCGACGATGGGGTGGCGGCCACGACCACCACCTCCCGCCTTCGGGCCGCGGTGGCGGAGCGGGTGATGGCCACGGTGGCCGGCAGTGGGATTGTGGCCACGACGGCCACCTCCCGCCTTCGGGCCGCGGCGGCGGAGTGGGAGATGCCCCTGGCTTTCGACGGTGGTGTGGTGGCAACGGCGGCCGGCAACAGCTGCCGATGGGCAGCGGCGGCGGAGCGTGTGGTGGGTGTTCCGCGCACACCCAATAGGGATGCCACGCACAATACACTACGCCGGGGACTGCGCTGCCACCGCGGTGTAGCCTCCCAGCTGGAGCTGTCCTCTAATGACGGTGGAGTGGCTGAGCAACGACGACGGACCAGTGCCATTGGCAATTGTGGGAGAAGCAGACGAGATAAGCTAAAGGGAGGGAGGGGGAAATGCGACGTAGGACTCGCCGACCGTGAGGGTTTTTATAGTAGGCCGGTAAGCATTGGGATATTGGGGGATTTCACCGAGTCAGGCGGGAAGCTTGCGCGGGAACGGGCTCACCGACGATTCATTGGCGCCACCGTTTGGCCAAAAGAATGCCCCCGCGCGCTTCACAAGCTTGCGTTGTAAGCCGTCTGCGGCAGCGGGGTGACAAGACGTGCGAGAGCAGGACGAGAGGACACGTACACATATAGTTAAAAAAACGTTTGCAATTTAATTACCTACTATACCCCGTCCTGGTTTATAAGTAGGATTTAACTAATAAAATACGAATGCATGTCACCATAGATTATATCGTTGGAGTCGTATTTGAACATAGTTTCCAGCTATACAATTTTTGTAACATGCATTAACACTTTTTCGTTAAATTTAAGGTTATACACCAGCAGGCGTTTGCCCACAACACACACGGCTTATTCCATCACAAACAGCTCTGATGGATCAACTATCTGCCACGTATTGCACAAGCAACTCTAATATGATTCGTGTTTGATGTCTCCGACATCGCTCGCACAGTTCTTCTTATTTGCCACGTATCATTGTGCCGTCCTCTGCTCGCGTCCCACGGCAAGCTCTGCTCGCCGTTAGGCGCCGCAGCACGCTGTGCTCACCGTTAGGCGCCGCGACGCGCTCTGTCGCGTCTGTTGGCGCGCTCTGCTCGCGTCCGTCGGCGCGCTCGGCTTGTGGACAACTTTTCCTTGAGCCGACCACGCAGCGCTCTGCTCGCGTGCCTTCGCGCGCGCTCTGCCAGTGGTTGGGCGTGCGCACGATCACGTCGGGGGCGCCATATGCATGTGGTTGCGCCGCGTGCATTGCCACGCGATGCAGTTATGTGCGGCACGATGGAGTTACGCACTGTAAATTAGAACTGCCAACAGGGCCTGCTGATATTCCTGGCCGTCCGGCTTCCCCTTTAATTCCCGTGACCATTATAACCTTAATCTCTTCAACCTTTCGATCGTGCCCCACGACACAACAAGCACACCCACGATGACACATAGAGAGGGGATGTCCGGTGGCGCTCCAATGGAGTTCGGCGAGAATAGAGTGGAGACCCACACGAGGGAGACGGATCTCTCGGTGGTGTACACCATCGATCCGTCCGTGGTGGACGAATACATCAATAGCGTTGAGCAGTTGCTTGCTGGAGACAAGTACAAGGTGGTCGACATCGACCTCCAGTACACCGCCGGTCGTCCCAACATAGATCAGAAGGTTGCCGTCGCCCAGTTGTGCATGCGCCATCATGTCCTCATCTACCACTACTGCATGGCCACAGAGCCTTGCGACCGTTTCAATAGGTTTGTCAACAGCACTGACTACAAGTTCGCCAGGGTGGATACCACCAACGATGTAAAAGCGCTTAGTGTTATGGGCTTGGCCTGCAAGAACCTTGTCGAAATCCGTGACCACTACACGGTCTGGGGCAGCACGAAGAAGGACTGCCTGGTCGAACTCGCCTCATCCATCATCGACCCCTACTACAAAAAGTTGAAGCAGGATGCCCAGAGAACAAGTCCCGTATCCTGGCACAGGGCCTGGATGCGGCAACTGGATGAACCGCACCTCAGGTTTGCGGCCAAGAGCGTGTACACATGCTACGAGATGCACAGGCGGATCGTTGACATGAGGAAGTGCCTCGTTACCCAAATCGACGAGCCCGGATCGAGCCACAAGCAGAGCAAGCATCACAAGAAGTAGATGGTGATCAGATGATCGTTTATGCTAGTTAATCATGCATGTAATATATAGTTTACTTTATTGGTGTGTGGAAATGCCATGTGTGTAGTAGCCACCTATGTAATTATGCATGTAATAGTTTACTTTGGTGTGTGCAAATGCCATGGTTGTAGTAGCCACCTATGTAAGTGGATGTTTAATTTGGTTATGCAAGCATGTCCTTATAAGTGTGCGTATATATATGTTGTTGTTCTGTATGCAATCCCATCGCACAACACACACGTCTTATTAGTAGCAACCGTCTGTGTTATTATCGGTCTTCACACACATTTCTGATTACAGACCTGTTTGCCGCGTATCACACACATCTTGTTAAGTTGAACCGTTTCTGTTCTCATGTCTCAACGCAAACAGTTCATCCGAGTGAACCGCATGCCGTATACCGCACACACCTTGATCTGGCTGACCATTTCTTTTGTGTTGCCTAATCACAAACAGTTCATCCGAGTGAAACATATGCTGTGTATCACACACGCCTTCATCTGGCTGCCCGTTTCTTTTGTTCCTCCTCATCGCAAATAGTTAATTGAACTAAACCGTATGCCCTTCATCGCACACGCAACTAAAACCTGAACCGTGTTTGATGCATCCGTCATCACAAACATTTTATGCATTTCTGACGGTTTCCATACAGCACCGTTTGCGATTATTGCATCGCACACAGTTTCTCGAAGGGTCTCTGATCGTAGTGTTGCGTTAGTAGCATCCTGCAGTAGTGCGATATCCTGAACAGTGAGTATATATAAGCCATGGGATGAAACTAACATCGATGGAAAACAACAGTTGTTCCCAAAATTGTCCTATGTAGGTACATCGAGAGGCATGTTAAGCACAACACGCTAAACATCAACCAAAATTATCCATGGCAGACAAAATAATCTCCAAAAGATAGTTTCAGTGTACAGGTTTAAGCACGCTAGTAAAGCAAAACAAGTGGAAAGGTGTGTTAACTGCAAGAGGCCTAACATTTAACAACAAGCAAACATAGTCATTCAAACTTGTATTGTACCGGTCTAAGTACACTGGTTATTGTTAAATAAAAATGGAAAGGCGTGTTAACTACAAGATGCAGCAACCAAATGTGTAGTCATTCATAGTGGTATTGTTGAAACTGGTACTGATGAAATTGAACTGCACAGTTCATACTTGCACATATAGAACATCACGTTGTGAATAACTAGAATAAACAAGGCATACTACGAACAACCAAAGATAGCATTTGAAATTGGACATATGCTAACTACAAACAACCGAACAATCAGAAAACTTTAAAAGAGGCATATGCTAGCTATAATAGGCTTAACAACAAGCAAATATGTGCATTCCTATCGGTATGTTTAAAATTGGATTGATGAAATGTACTGCACATATAGAACATCACATTGTAAACAACTGAAATAAACAAGGCATACTACAAACAACCAAATATAGCAATTAAATCTGGACATGTTCTCACTACACTACAAAAGGGACTCGACAAAACAAATCATGGGATTCCCCCTGCGAAGAGGCACGACAAAACAAATCATGGGTTTCCTCACTTGTCATAGATGGGCTCGTTCCCGTGGGAAGAGCACAGACCTTGGATGTGCTCCATGTTGTCGCAGATGGGCTCCTTCCCCTTGGAAGATCACGGTTGTAGGGTGCCCTCCCTGATGTCGCAGACGGGCTCTTTCCCCTTGGAAGAGCAGATGGACTCTTTCCCCTTGGAAGAGCCGGAGAGGGTGCCCTCCTCATGGTTGTCGTCGATGAGGTCTGACTTGGAAGCTGTGGATCCCAAGCCAGCGTCACAGAACGTGTCCTTGAGAAATGACAAAAGGGGCTCGATGGCGATGTAGGATGGCAAATTCTTGACAGCGAGCCAGAGGAGATCAGCGGCGGGGCCATGGATGAGATCGACGGCGGTTGAACCCGAGGGGTCGAGGCTGGGACACTTAACCTGTGACATAGCCCGCCTCAGGCCATCGCTGTCGACGACCTCGATGTCGTAGCCGGCGTCCGCGACATACCCGCATACTCTAGCCCACTGATTGAGTGCCTGCGGCCAGTAATGGTCGTCAGTTTCCTCGGCAATGTCGGGCGAAGAGACCGTGATACACCTCTTTTGGGCCAGTCACTTCTCGAGCTCCACGGGAAGCGTAGCCGGGCTTAGGCTGCGACGCTCTGGAGTGGGGATGGGGATGGGGATCTGTGGGAAAGGGGGCGTTTGGCAGGCGTCATCTAAGAAACTCAGGGCGGCCTGGGTATGGAGATCGGTGGGTAAGCTGCACGGGCAAACCGGCAGATGTTGACAATGGAGGCCTTGCGATGGCGGTGGCGGTGGGGACCTTGCTAGGGTTTCGAGCGAGGGAGGGGGTGTGTGTGTGCGCGCGCCCGAGGAGGTTTTGGTGTGTGTGTGTGTGTGTGGAGGGGGCGGGGGGTGTGTTTGAGGAAATGACGCGAGTACTCAAAATTTTACTACGCGGGAGTGAAATGCCGGGGCTATTGAGAATTTTGATGATGGTGCATCGCACACGGTCCGGAGATAACAACCGTGTGTTATGAAACAGAAAAACCCTCGAGGCGGGCAGATATTTTCGAGGGATGTAGGCGGGATTGGGAACAAGAAACATCACACACGGTCGAAACACAATAACTGTATGTTATCAAACAGAAAAAAGCTGCAGGCAGGTAGATATTTTTGAGAGGGGAAGCCTCGTGGAGCCCAATGTACTGTGCAGATGTGTGCGTGACAGGGGCACTGGCGTGGCACACGGTTAGTTTGAGTGAACCGTGTCTGTTGCATCATCCGACTTGTCTAATATAATGTTCATAAATTTGGCGAAGACGCATGAGAGGGTCAGAACATGAACACGCTTGCATGTGGACCAAATTTATGTATGAAATGGGTGGTTTGATTTCAAATACCAAATGCAACTTCGATGTGGCACCTATCTCACAAAGCGCACAGTATTGCTTGCCCCCCACTCGTGTCGGCACGAAGGGAATCCTAAGCTATGAATGCATGCCCCCCAACTGAGGTTCACCTACAAAGTGCGAAGTAGCTAGCAGCCCCCCTCGTGTCGGCATGAGGGGAATCCTAAGCTGTGAATGCATGCCCCCCCAACCGAGGTTCACCTAGCAAAGTGCAAAGTAGCACCCCCCCACACACACACTTTCAGTCGGCGGACCAGAAAGGCATCTCGCCAAGATGGAACGTAAAACGGACCAAGAATAATCCACCTTGGTTGTACAACCTCTCTCTTGTTGTTGGTCAAAGTGATGGCCACCCATGCGACCCTAGAGATGGGCTAGCTCGCCAATAATCACGCAAGTAGCTAGTCCCCCAAGACAACCACTGCATGCGTGTGGCCCAAACATATGTATGGAGAGATGTGTTTTTGAATACATAATGGAACAACTTTGATGTGGCACCGTGATTTCGAACTAGAAATCCCCACACTGAGTGAGGGTTAGGTTGACGATGCATATGTATGTTACACCACACTTCAAGCCGACGACGGGGATTCATGCATGCATGCGTGCATAGTATGTGCGCTCAAACTTAATTAGGTCTGAATCTCACCATGACCTATACTACGATAACACGAACCAAAGGAAGAATCCGCCATGGTAACCTATCTTGCTATAGGTCAAGGTGATCATGGATGTCCACGCGGGCCCAATGTGGGCTCATGAATATATAGGCTTGTCACCGATAACCATGCGAGGGAGTGTACCATTCAAACACAACCACTACATGCATATGTATGGAGGTGATGCGTGCATGCATGTTTGAATACCATTTCACAACATTTATGTGGTGCGTGCATCAAAAATCATACAGTCCCCACACAGAGCGAGATCGGTTCATGACGTGTCATTATACTAGCCACTCCGACTCGATGGGAGGGATTCATGCGTACACATGCATGTGTGTGTGCTCAAAATGTATCATGTCACCCCAGAGCATGACCTATACATATACCGTATTACAAGCAAAAAAATAATCCCCTCCTAAGTCAAATCAACCTCTCTCGTTGTAA
Organism: Triticum aestivum; assembly: GCF_018294505.1. NCBI lineage: Eukaryota > Viridiplantae > Streptophyta > Magnoliopsida > Poales > Poaceae > Triticum > Triticum aestivum. The sequence continues at coordinate 147,355,755 of NC_057814.1, forward strand.
GGCAAAAAGTAGTGATGGACCAAGCAAGCCCACAGATGGAAAGCATCGATATCGCTGATAACCGCTTAAGTGGGTGTGAGAGGACAACCACCATCGCTTTGCATGTGGGCCAAACATATGTTGAATACCCAAAATGCACAACTTTGATGTGCCACATGCCTAAACCGTAAACCCCCCACACACATCAAGGTTCATGAAGCGTACTACATATGATGGTCCCCTTCCCCCTCTTCGACGCATACTATATGCTCCTACCGTAATACAACCCAAAAAGAATCCTCGTCGATGGTGAAATTAATTAACCTCTCCCGATGTAGGTCAAAGTGATGCATGCATCGATGATGGCCTCATGGGCCCACAAATGGAAGCATCACACGTGAGTGTCCTAGCTAGGATAACCACCGCCTGCATGCATGTGGCCCAAAGAGGTGTTGTGTGATGTTTGAATAGCCAATTTCACAACTTTGATGTGGCACGTGCCTCGGAAACCGAAAAGTCCCGACACTGAGTGAGGTGTATTTGTTCACGCACGTGTATGTATAGTATATATGCTAGTCTCCTCCCACCTCTTCGACACATACTATATACCACCATAACACAAACCAAAAAGATTCTACCTTGCTGGTCAAATTAACCTCACTGCCGGCTGTTCGTCAAAGTGATGGAAGACGACCTCGCGGGCCCATAGAAAGCGTCACACACGAGTATCGAGTGTCGTGTAGGACAACCATCGACTGCATGTGGCCAAAACATGTATGTATGAAAGGGTTGTGTAATGTTTTAAATAACGAATTCACGACTCTGATGTGGCACCTGCCTAACAAAACAGCCTGTCGGCGTTCTGGGAACGGGGGTCCCCAGACTTGCCTGCCTACGGCCCATGGCGTGGCTATGCTAGCAGGCCTGTACGGCCCATCGTCATCAACAAGGCATTCAAGACCCTCGCGAGGGGCCAAGCCATGCGGCGCGGATGATGCAAGACCTCCTCGGGAGCGGCCTCACCAGGCTGCCTCGCGAGGAGCGGAGAAATCAAGGCAAGGCAAACCTCGCGAGGCTCTCATGACGTGAGCCATGACGATCGAGATCAGGCGGGCGCCAGCGCGCGCAGCGTCCTTGTTTCCTCTTTTGTGCCAAGGAGGCAAGCGCAGGCGCGGAGTACCGAGGCATCAAGAAAAGGTTTCCATATCGGTGCAACAAGACCAAGACTAGCAGGACGGCAGGACGGAGGTCACCATGGAGCCCAAGACGGCGTCACCACCAGAGCTTTTTGCAGACGAAGACCGCTTTTGTCAGGATAAGCTGTACTAGCTGTCCCCTTTCAAATTGGCCGTTGTTGGCTCTCTTCCCGCTCAATATTTGGGGAGAGGTCCAGGGCCTATATAAGTAGAACTAGCCACCACAGTAGAGGGTATCTGATAGCTCATTGAGAGGCATCTCACCCACACAAGTTCGCCAAGCACAAGAACACCTCAACCTCAGGAGCCTGTTCTTCCCTTTGTACTGTTCATCCTCAGCCCAAGAGGCAATCCACCACTGTCGGTGTCAAAACCGGCGGATATCGGGTAGGGGGTCCCGAACTATGCGTCTAAGGCGGATGGTAACAGGAGGCGGGGGACACGATGTTTACCCAGGTTCGGGCCCTCTCGATGGAGGTAATACCCTACTTCCTGCTTGATTGATCTTGATGATATGAGTATTACAAGAGTTGGCCTACCACGAGATCGTAGAGGCTAAACCCTAGAAGCTAGCCTATGGTATGATTGTTTTTGTCCTACGGACTAAACCCTCTTGTTTATATAGACACCGGAGGGGGCTAGGGTTACACAGAGTCGGTTACAAGGGAGGAGATCTACATATCCGTATTGCCAAGCTTCCTTCCACGCCAAGGAGAGTCCCATCCGGACACGGGACAAAGTCTTCAATCTTGTATCTTCATCGTCCAACAGTCCGGCTAAAGTATATAGTCCGGCTGTCCGAGGACCCCCTAATCCAGGACTCCCTCAGTAGCCCCTGAACCAGGCTTCAATGACGATGAGTCCGGCGCGCAGATTGTCTTTGGCATTGCAAGGCGGGTTCCTCCTCCGAATATCCCATAAAATATTTTGAACACAAGGATAGTGTCCGGCTCTGCAAAACAAATTCCACATACCACCGTAGAGAAAATAATATTTCCACAAATCTAATCTGCTGACAACTTTTCATAACGTGACATCACACCACGGCCTGGTCATTACTCGAACCGTTTCTCCCAGCCTACCACTGCACGTTTCGCGAGGTGGTTTTATTGGCACGTCTTGTTGAAGCAGAGAACGTGTTCCCCTTATCACGGGGTTCTCATCAACACGGGTATGGGTAACCACATCGTGCATGTTGGTATGACTCCTTGATTTTAGGCAAGTTCCAAATGGCCACGCGGAGGACGCTTGATATTCACCCTCTTTATAAAGGGGCCAAGGCCTGTCCTTTTCTTCTCGCACTCAATCGAATCCTTCCCTCACCTTGAGTTCCAACACCCAAGGCTCAGGCTAGGCGCTTCAGACCTACAATCATGTCCGGATCCAACCTTCAAGGTTGGTGGATGCTGACAGAGGAGGACATCAAGAAGCTAAGAGAAGCCAGGTATCTGACCGCCGAAATCTCGCACAGGCTGCCTGCTCGAGGGCCGGTCATTCCCACCCCCGAACCCAGCGGGAGTGTCGTATTCGTCTCCCACTTCCTCCGAGGGCTAGGCTTTAGTCTAGATCCCTTTGTTAGAGGGCTCATGTTCTATTACGGGCTCGATTTCCATGATCTGGCCCCGGATTCCATCGTTCACATCTCGTCGTTCATCGTCGTGTGTGAGGCCTTCCTCCACATCACCCCACACTTCGGCTTATGGCTCAAGACCTTTAATGTGAAGCCGAAGATGATTAATGGGCGACATGCAGAATGCGGAGGTGCCATAATAAGCAAAGGCGCCGATGCTCCATGGCCAAAGGGTTCCTTCCCGGAGGTGTCCAGCTTATGGAAACGGGAGTGGTTTTACATCACAGCTCCCCGAGGTACTAAGTGGGTAGCCGCCCCTGCCTTCCGCTCGGGCTCCCCGCCACAACTGGCGTCATGGGTCAACAAGGGGCTGGACTGGGGGCCAGTAAATGATGTGCCGACATTGCAGAGTCGCATCCGAGATCTCCTCAAGAGAGATGTCAGCCTTGTCAAGGTAATGCAAGTCATGCTAGTTCGTCGAGTCCTGCCATGCAAACATCGACCTCTCCGTATGTGGGAGTTCAACCCGGAAGGACCGCGAACTATTCAGAAATTCTTCGGCGTGACGCTCGAAGAGATGTATAGATTGTTCTTCGGATCACGAATAATGTGTCCGGACAGCACCGAGGATGCGGGTCTAAACTGCAATCGTCCAGACACCCAAGTAAGTAATTCTTCGGCCGAACATGCTGTCTCTTTATTTATCACAACATCATTCTGAAAAGTCGCTCTTTGACCAGGACTGGGTAAAAAAGGTGAAGATGATCAGGTGTTCGACCCCCCTTCCCGAAGACTCAACGGATCCAGTACTGGCCAGAATGCTTGAGCTCGCGCCTTATCAAGCGCCATTAGGGGAAGATAAAGGGGGGAATAAAGAAGCCGAAAGCGGGCCTCACTCATTATTCATCCAGACCGGGGGAATTAGTGCCTCCGCGAAGAAGGATAACCGGGGAGAAGAATCTAAAATCCCCTCTCCCCAAGGAAGGAAGATGTAACACCCTAGATGTAACTTTCCATATTTGTAACTCCAACTCTTGCCATTTTCGGCCATGTGTTATGATATTCCCTTCGTGGTCGGGTTTTGTTTGTCGTTTTGTATTTTGTTCATGTCATGCATTTCATATCATGTCATCATGTGCATTGCATTTGCATACGTGTTCGTCTCATGCATCCGAGCATTTTCCCCGTTGTCCGTTTTGCAATCTGACACTCCCACCTCCTCAGGCGCACCCCTCTTGTTTCTTTTCTTGAGCGGGTGTTGAACGTTCTCGGAATGGACCGAGGCTTGTCAAGTGGCCTTGGTATACCACCGGGAGACCACCGGTCAAGTTTCGTTCCATTTGGAGGTCGTTTGGTACTCCAACGGTTAACCGGGTAACCGCAAAGTCCGTTTGTGTGTTGCAGCAAAACCCCCCTTAAAACCAGCCCAAAACCCACCAAACTCTCTTCCATGCTCTAGGTCGTTCGATCACGATCGTGTGGGCGAAAATCGCACCTCATTTGGACTCTCCTAGCTCCCTATACCTATATATTTGCATCCCCTCCCGAAAACATTCGCAGTCCAACCCTAGCCCCGCTCCCTCTCCGCCGCCGGACGCGTCCGGTCCACGCCGGACGAAGCCCGCACCGCCGCCCTCGTCCACTCACGCTGCGCCACGTGGCCCCCCCGCCGCCGTCCACCGCCGCAGGCCCACGGGGAGCCCGCCCGAGCCC
>NC_057814.1:147360594-147569500 GCF_018294505.1 Triticum aestivum
CCGCGGCTCCCCTGCCGCCCGCGCCTCCCGAGGTTCCCGCCGCCGGGCCCGTGTCTTCCTCCGCCGCCCGGCCGCCGGCCTCTCCACCGCGTCGCCCTCTCCTCTCCCGTCGCCGGCGAGCAGAGCCCGAGCCCCGGCCAGATCTGGATCGATCGAACGGGTTGACTTTTTCTCCCGCCCGAAATTTATGTCTTTTATTTTCACAATATGTGTACCTGTTCATCGCATCATAACTCTCTGCATATAGCTCCGTTTCATGCATGTAATATGTCAAATTGTTCGTCTCATGATGCTCTACATTTTGTTCAATTGCACCATGTTCATTTGAGTCCATCTTGATGCCCAAATCTCTGGTGCAAGAGTGCAAGTTGCTGTTATCTGCTGTTACTTATCAGAACTTGGAGATTTGTTATTTTTGTATCATTTAATCTGTGCATCTTATGGGCATGAGCTCTACATTTGTTTTGTTGTATGCCATGCCATTTTCCAGGGGTGTATGCCATGTATTTTTGTGATCCCTGTGGTGACTAGCACAAGCATGCAAACTAGGCCCCGTAATGTTTCTGATTTCAGGGACTTAGTATTTCTCCAAGTCTTTGTCTGCTGTTATTTTGTTGCCATGTAAACTTGAGGCTACAGAGTGATCCATGCATATTTTGGAGATGTTCAGTAAGGATGTTTCAAGATATTGTTGTAATTGATCCATTCCTGCCCTTGTTTGCAATTATGGAGTGCCATAGCATGACTCAATCTTGCTCTACTTTTGCTATAAGATATTTCTGGCAGATTGTTTACGTGTTATTCAATTTTGCCAAGCTTGTTGTAGTTGTTTCATTCATGCTATGTACTTGCTCTTGCCATGGATAGCTTCATAAACATGCCATCTTGCTGTAGGCATGCTTGTTTAGTCATGCATTGCCTTGTGGTGAGTGCATCAACTCACCAAGATGCCTTCATATTATTGTTTCTGCCATGCTCTGTTTTCTGCTAAGTCTGAAACCTGTTAACGAAACTTGCTATGTTTACATGATTGCCATCATATCTTCTGGTCCTTTTTGGCTTATGGTCAGTAAGGGACTTTTGTCATATGCATTTAGTAGATTACTGCCTTGCCTTGTTTTGCCATGTTAAGTTTCTGTAGCATGTTGTTTTCGTGCTCTGAACATCGCTACCTGATGCTGTTTCAGACATGTCCAGTAATTTCACCAAGTCTGTGAACCTGTTATCTTTTGCACTTTTGCCATGCTTGTTTGAACCAGCTGTGGTGTGATCTAGCCATAGCTCAGTGTTCATCTTTTGTCAAGCATCTCCTGTGGATTACTGCCATATGCTTTGTTGCTATGTTGGAGTGTTGTAGCATTGTTACTTGTTGCATTCTATGTGCTATCATGCTGTTAATCGCAGATTCGTGTCATTCTTGTTTTGCTTGCCATTTACAAACCGTGCATCCATTTCCGGTGATCTTTATATCGATTTCGACCGAAATCATCTCATCTTTCCAGTGGCATGCTTGGTTTGCCAAGTTACTGCCTTGTTCATCATTTTCCTCCCGGAGCACGCATACGCATCGCATATCATATCTTGCATATCATTCATGTTTTGCATCATGTTGCTTGGGCATTTCCCGTGATTGATTGTGGTTCCATTGCTTGTGTTCTTGTCTTGGGTAGAGCCGAGAGATGAGTTCGTGAACGAGGAACCTGTTGAGTACGCTTACGAGGATCAAGCTTTCGACAACTCTGAGAACCTTGCAGGCAAGATGACCATACCCTCGAAATCACTTCTATCTTTGCTTTGCTAGTTGTTCGCTCTATTGCCATGATGCGTTACCTACCACTTGCTATATCATGCCTCCCATATTGCCATGTCAGCCCCTAACCATCCTTTCCTAGCAAACCGTTGTTTTGGCTAAGTTACCGCTTTTGCTCAGCCCTTCTTATAGCGTTGCTAGTTGCAGGTGAAGTTGAAGTTGGTTCCATGTTGGAACATGGATATGTTGGGATATGACAATATCTCTTATTATATTAATGCATCTATATATTTGGTAAAGGGTGGAAGGCTCGGCCTTATGCCTGGTGTTTTGTTCCACTCTTGCCGCCTTAGTTTCTGTCATACCGGTATTATGTTCCTTGAGTTTGCATTCCTTACGCGGTCGGGTGATTTATGGGACCCCCTTGACAGTTCGCCTTGATTAAAACTCCTCCAGCAAGGCCCAACCTTGGTTTTACCATTTGCCACCTAAGCCTTTTCCCCCGGGTTTTCGCGAGCCCGAGGGTCATCTTTATTTTAAACCCCCGGACCAGTGCTCCTTCGAGTGCTGGCCCAAACTGGGCGATGTCCGGCGCCCCCTGGGCAACCAGGGTCTATGCCAACCCGACGTCTTGCCCATCCGGTGTGCCCTGAGAACGAGATATGTGCAGCTCCTATCGGGATTTGTCGGCACATTCGGGTGGCTTTGCTGGTCTTGTTTTACCATTGTCGAAATGTCTTGTAAACCGGGATTCCGAGACTGATCGGGTCTTTCCGAGAGAAGGTTTATCCTTCGTTGAGCGTGAGAGCTTATGATGGGCTAAGTTGGGACACCCCTGCAGGGTATTATCTTTCGAAAGCCATGCCCGCGGTTATGAGGCAGTTGGGAATTTGTTAATGTCCGGTTGTAGAGAACTTGTCACTTGACCCAAGTAAAATACATCAACTGTGTGTGTAGCCGTGATGGTCTCTTTTCGGCGGAGTCCGGGAAGTGAACACGGTTTGAGTTATGAATGACGTAAGTAGGAGTTCAGGATCACTTCTTGGTCACTACTAGATGACGACCGTTCCGTTGCTTCTCTTCTTGCTCTCATTTGCGTAGGTTAGCCACCATATATGCTTAGTGCCTGCTGCAGCTCCACCTCATTACACTATCCTTTCCTATAAGCTTAAATAGTCTTGCTCTCGCGGGTGTGAGATTGCTGAGTCCTCGTGACTCACAGATTCTACCAGAACAGTTGCAGGTGCCGATGATGCCAGTGCAGATGATGGGATCGACCTCAAGTGGGAGTTCGATGAGGAACGTGGTTGTTACTATGTGTCTTTTCCTGATGATCAGTAGTGGAGCCCAGTTGGGACGATCGGGGATCTAGCATTTGGGGTTATCTTATTTTCATTTGGACCTTGACCGTAGTCGGTCTATGTGTGTATTTTGGATGATGTGGATTATATTTATGTATTGTGTGAAGTGGCGATTGTAAGCCAACTCTCGTTATCCCATTCTTGTTCATTACATGGGATTGTGTGAAGATGACCCTTCTTGCGACAAAACCACAATGCGGTTATGCCTCTAAGTCGTGCCTCGACACGTTGGAGATATAGCCGCATCGTGGGCGTTATAGAAGAGGACCGCCTCTGATGACTTGGAAACAATGGTTTCCAAATGAGGGAAGAAATCTTTGTCAGGGGGTCCTACCCCGGAGGGTATCCTTACCGCACCGTGCCCGCAAGGGGATCAGCCCTCCACCGAGCTGTAAGTAAACAAAAGTACTCTATAGTAAATATATCCTGCTTTATTTCTGAGGACAATAACCGAGACGTATGTCTTGTAGTTCGGATCGTAGCCCTTCTCGACAGAGTTCGTCTTCGGGGGATCTTCTTCCGGAGATGATGGAGAGCGAAACACCTCCCCATGCCTCCCCGCCTCATGAGGCGGACGACCCTGAGGTGTCGTCACGAAGGATTTCTCCTGATCCGCCAAGGCCGGAAGGTAACCCTTCGGCCACCCGGAGTCCGGAGTATTCGGCTCCTAAGGGGAGCAACAGAAAGAGTCCGGAACTGTCCGGTGCGCGACCCGACTCACTGAGGATTCTTCTGGAGCAAGCAGCTCTCTCAGAAGTGCATCGTACATTAATGGGTACGGTTGTTGAGAAGATTTCATCCGCTGAAAGCGGGTTGCATGAAGCTTTTATGAGCCCGCTGAGAGGCTTTGAGGTACGCAAAGTAATATGTATATTTTTGACGGTACCGCATACGCCAGGTGTGCCATATGCAGATAGTAGCCCCTGAGACTCTGGTTGCTGTCGAAAAAGGTGGCAAACAGAGGATCATAGTCCCAGGTAATAATCATGCCGCCTTCATGTAGAGGTGGCTGAGGGTCCGGTGGCTAGCCGGACTGGTGAGTTTGCCAAACTGAAGTGGCAACTTGATGCGGCAGATGCCAACATCGTGCTTGTAAACAAGCGGCTTGATGAGGCACGGGGTATGTATTCTCCGGTGGTCAACATATATTAAGAGGAGCATACTGCTAGTATCTATAATATGCTGTGACTGCAGATGGAGCTGCCGCCGTGGAGACCCTTCGGGCGGAACTTGCCCGAGCCAAGGAACAAGCCAGGAGGAGTGATGCGGCCGCCCTAAAGGCGGCCGAAGAGTTAAGAGCCGAACAGGCTGCGCATTGCCAGAGCAAAGAGAAAATATCCAAGATGGCTGTTGAGTTGAAAGATGCCGCCGACCGTTATGAGCTTCTCGAAAGGGAAAGTCAAACGAAGACGGCGGACCTGGAGAAAGCCATGGTAGCAGCTAAGGAAACCCGCTCCAAAATCAGAGCGGCGAAGGAGGAGCTACATCAAGCCGGAAATATCACGGCTGGGAAGCCCTTTTTGTTGCGGACGAAGTTCAGAGATCCTAAGTATGCCCTTCTGGATCAACTATGGAGTTCTGCGGACGCGTACCTGGATTTGGAAGCGAGTGCTGCTGATGCGACCAAGTTTTTCGAAGATCAAAAAGATCACGAAGTGGAAAAGTTGTTCTGGTCGCAGTTCAATGCTCCAGCGCGTCCGCTGCTGTTAAATGAGCAAATGGCCGAGTGGGCCGAGCTCCATAGGTTGTCCGGGCTTGCCATGAGGTCTGTCGTGGATCGTCTCTAGCCGGAAGGACCAAGGCCGAATAGTTATTTTGGTCTTGTGCAACGATTCCTTGGTGCTGTGCCGCATATCGACGCTGTAAAGAGGTCGGCGTGCATAGAGGGTGCGCGGATGGCTCTTGCCCGTGTCAAGACATACTGGGCAGAGATGGAGGCCACCGCTATTGCAACCCAGAATCCGGCCGTAGGCCAGGTTTCGGCCGAGCACTATTTTGAAGAAGTCCTGGAAGGTGATCGTTTAATAGAGGCTCAGTGCTTGAAGAGTGTCATGTTCGAGTGACATGTATCTCGATTGTAAGAACAATGCTATTTAAATTATAAAGGCTGTGTTTATACTTTTGCCTGAAAGTGTTATGATGCCTCCTTTGCGGCCGTTTATGTATATATGTATATAACCTGAAAGTTTGCAGTCGTTGGCTTCAGCCCCCACGCATATAATGCGGGGGTGTTCGCAAAAGCGCGTGTTCACACTTGATCCAACGTCTTGGTCCATTAAGGAGGTGGTAGCGTGGCGAACGAGGCACTCGGACTATATTGCTTCAACACTTTCACTTAACCATAGGAGTTTGACAGTGGGGCTACTATATAGCCCCTGGTACTTCCGCGCTCATCCGAGTACGGGGCGCGTACGTACATGACCGAGAAAATCGACCCTTTGTTAATGCGGAGGAATCCCGAAGATTCCGCTAAGTCATCGAGTGGTTGACCAGTCTCGCGCTTTATCATGACAGTCAGTTTTCGGCTTTCTCTACTGAGGTGCTCATCCGGATGAACCAGGGCACAATCGCAGTAGTTCTCCCGGTGCCACCTTAGCCGATAGAGCAGAACGTAAGGTAGCAAAACGCGGGAGCCGGGAAACCCAACATTTGACCAAAGACATGATTCGGAGCTGATGCATATAAGGCCAAACTCGCGACGCCGAACACTCCCTGAGGTATTCGGTCTTTACAACATATACCGGGCTGAGTAAAGCCCTTGATAATGAACCCAGAGTGTCCAGGTACGTGCATCATTCTGACGTGGCGAAATGCCAATAACGTCAGCATCCCTCTCGGTTATCCTGAGTATTCGGAGGATGTGAAGCAACAAGAGACAGTAAAAAAGGTTTACACAGGGTCTTAATCTAAAAAGAAACCTTTGAACGGGGCCCTGCTGCACGTCTGCGCCTGTGTCTCCGTTGTGCCGTATCCTGGAAGGGTGTAGCACGATTGTCATCTGTAAAAGAGAAAAACTTAGATGAAAGTCTTCGTGTGAAAAACTAATTATTCTCATTAAAATTCAATCTAAATGAGGTCAAGCCCAACTGTAGTCCTTTTTACATGTGGGAAGCCCCTGGTACCGCCTATGGGGGTATATCCACCAATCTCAAGTTTATCTAAGCTGTTACAGCTAGTGGTGTGCCGAACTCGTCCAGCCGTGTCCGCGGTCTTGACGACCGATCATTTATTCTTGTTGGAGAGGCCGTTTAGTGTTCAGCTGCTAAAGCCGCCACACGTTCTTCCGCGCGTAAGGAACGCTCAATATTTCCGCTAACTATGATGATGCCACGTGGACCGGGCATCTTAAGCTTAAGAGAAGCGTAACGCGGTACTGCATTAAAACGAGCGAAGGCTGTTCTTCCGAGTAGTGCTTGATAGCCGCTTCGGAATGGAGCGATGTCGAAGGTTAACTTTTCACTTCGGAAGTTGTCGGGAGAACCGAATACAACCTCTAGTACTAGAGAGCCCGTATAGCGGGCCTCTGGGCCTGGTATTACTCCTTTAAAGGTAGTATTGCTTTGGCTGATTCTTGTTGGGTCTATCCCCATTTTGCGGACTGTGTCCTGATATATCAGATTAAGACTATTGCCACCGTCCATGAGGACTTGGGTGAGATGGCATCCATCGATTATTGGGTCTAGCACCAAGGCAGCCAATCCTCCGTGCCGGATACTTGTCAGGTGTCCCTACGATCAAAAGTGATCGGGCAGGCCGACCAAGGGTTGAACTTAGGGGTGACGGGCTCTACGGCGCATATGTCTCGGAGTGCATGTTAGCTCCTTCTTTTTGTTACGTGAATCATGTTCACTGTTTTGACCTCTGGTGGGAATTTTTTCTGTCCCCCAGTGTTTTGCTAGTGAGGCTCATCCTCGTCTTCACTTGGTGTCTCCCTCCCCTTGTGTTCGGCGTTTAGCTTGCCGGCCTTCTTGAAGACCCAGCATTCTCTGTGGGTGTGATTTGTAGGTTTATCGGAGGTGCCATAAATCTGACATAATTTGTCTAGAATCTTGTTTAGGCTGGACGGTCCATCTCTGTTGCCTTTGAAAGGCCTTTTCCGTTGACCGGGTCGAGAGCCCCTAAATCCGGCGTTTACCGCCGTGCTGTCTGGGCTATCTTCGTTATTTCGACGCTTGCTGTTCCATTGCCATCCCTGACTTCAGATGTGCCTGGGTCGCTGGTGCTGCTACGAGCCAGCCAGCTGTCTTCGCCCACGCAAAAGCGGGTCATAAGGCTTGTCAGGGCTGCCATTGTGCTCGGTTTTTCTTGACCGAGGTGTCTGGCGAGCCATTCGTCTCGGATGCTGTGTTTGAAAGCTACTAAGGCTTCGGTGCCCGGGCAGTCAACGATTTTATTCTTCTTAGTGAGAAATCTGTTCCAAAGTTTTTGGGCTGACTCTCCAGGCTGTTGGATTATATGACTTAAATCGTCCGCATCCGGAGGTCGGACATAGGTCCCTTGAAAGTTAGCCCTAAAAGCATCCTCAAGCTCCTCCCAACTTCCAATTGAATTTTCGGGGAGGCTTTTTAGCCAATGCCGAGCTGGTCCTTTCAACTTGAGGGGCAAATATTTGATGGCGTGGAGGTCGTCTCCGCGAGCCATATGGATGTGAAGGATAAAGTCCTCAATCCAGACCCCAGGGTCTGTTGTTCCGTCGTACACCTCTATGTTCACGGGTTTGAATCCCTCTGGAAATTCATGATCCAGTACCTCATCGATGAAGCATAGGGGGTGTGCGGCACCCCTATATTTGGATGTATCATGGCGTTCTGACGGTTGTATTGTTCGGTTTTGATTCTGTGCCGGTGCGCGCTTCCTAGCTCCGTAGATGGACCTGGTTATACCTGCTTTTTCGAGCAAGTCTTCACGTGAGTCGTGTGCTGGCTTATATCTGATATCGTTAGCTGCCCTATCGTGGCCACGGGGTGGTCGATCCGGCTGATTGGCCATTTTATTTTTTGGCTGCATAGGCTCTAAAGCCCCGTCATCGAATTCAGGCAGTAGCTTGCGCTTTGGGTAACTCTTTGTGTGGCGACTGCCACCGTACTTTTCAGCAGTGTCCAGCACTTTGTTCCATCTACTGATGAGTGTATTTTGCGCGGCCTTAAGCCTTTGTTTCTGCTTCTTAAGACTCCTCACGGTGGCAATAAGCCTTTTGTGGAGGTTCTCTTGTTCCAAGTTCCATTCCGAGATGATGTGTATATCGTCATCCGGACTATTCTCCTCTCCGGAGACGGGTTGATGATTTCTACCCTCGGCGTCGCCGTGATCGGACAGTGGGTCCGTACTATGTTCGCCATCCGCTGGCTCGTCCTGCTCTGTTGCTTTGGAGTCGACCGAGGTCTCATTCTTTCTTGCGCTGTTATCGCTGTTTTTGCCGAGGCGGGATTTGGAGCGGCGTCTGCGTCGTCGCTTTGGTTGCTTCTCAAGGGGGTTATCCTTCGCTGCATCCTCCCGTTCCTCATCATTGTCTTCTTTGGGTGTATCCACCATGTATATATCATGTGATGAAGTGGCTGTCCAGCGCCCTATGGGCGATGGCTCCTGTTCATCTCCTGCATCGTCGTTCATACCGTCGATGTCTTCGGAGCAGAAATCGAGCATGTCACTTAATTCGTCGACAGTGGCTACTAAGTGGCTGGTGGGTGGGGAGCGAATTTCTTTGTCGTCTGCATCCCATTCTAGCCGGACATAGTTGGGCCAAGGGTCTCCTGACAAGGGGAGAGACCTCAATGAGTTTAGCACATCGCCCAAGGGCGAGTGCTGAAAGATATCCACGGAGGAAAACTCCAAGATCGGTGCCCGATCAGATTCGATAGGCACCGACACAAGCGGTTCAGGGCCCGCGGCCGGGGACGAATCCAACGTTTTGGCAACACGGGTCTCGTAGAAGGTGAAGTCAGTATTCGGCTCTATCGCCACTAAGTGTGCGGCCTCCGAGGCGGGCTCCATCCACCCGTCCTCGGATGACGCAATCTGCTCCGGTTTGAGGGCCGGAGTAGTCACAGGTGTGATCTCCCGAGCACTGTCCGACGGCAGAGCTAAATCATGCTCGTCGTGACTGTGCGGCGCACCTGACATGGGCTCGAATCCGTCAAGGATCAAGTCTCCGCGGATGTCGGCAGTATAGTTCAAGTTTCCAAACCTGACCTGATGGCCAGGGGCATAGCTCTCGATCTGCTCCAGATGGCCAAGCGAGTTGGCCCGCAGTACGAAGCCGCCGAGTACGAAGACCTGTCCGGGGAGGAAAACCTCACCCTGGATCGCATGATTGCCGATGATCGAAGGAGCCATCAAGCCTTACGGTGACGGCACAGTGGAACTCTGAATGAAAGCACCAATGTCGGTGTCAAAACCGGCGGATCTCGCCTAGGGGGTCCCGAACTGTGCGTCTAAGGCGGATGGTAACAGGAGGCGGGGGACACGATGTTTACACAGGTTCAGGCCCTCTCGACGAAGGTAATACCGTACTTCCTGCTTGATTGATCTTGATGATATGAGTATTACAAGATTTGATCTACCACGAGATCGTAGAGGCTAAACCCTAGAAGATAGCCTATGGTATGATTGTTGTTGTCCTACGGACTAAACCCTCCGGTTTATATAGACACCGGAGGGGGCTAGGGTTACACAGAGTCGGTTACAAGGGAGGAGATCTACATATCCGTATTGCCAAGCTTGCCTTCCACGCCAAGGAGAGTCCCATCCGGACAGGGACTAAGTCTTCAATCTTGTATCTTCATAGTCCAATAGTGCGGCTAAAGTATATAGTCTGGCTGTCCGAGGACCCCCTAATCGAGGACTCCCTCAACCACCACCACACTGGAGTAGGGTATTACACCACAACGGTGGCCCGAACCAGTATAAATCTTGTGTCCTTTGTGCTGTGAGTTCGTCGAATTCGTCCGTGAGATCTTAGCGAGCTAGGGCATAGATCGGTAGGGAGGAAATCTTCGCGCGCACCCCAGTGTTCGAACCTTGAGGGTTTTGCCGGAACCCGTGATCCGACATTTGGCGCACCAGGTAGGAGTGCGCCGTAGCTCCTCTTCGCCAATCTACACTCCACCGCCACCGCACTTTGCCCCCATGGTAGGCGTCCCTACTACAGACTTCGATGGCCGGCGCTGACGACGGGGCCAGGGGGCTCCGAGCCCTGGCCCCCGCCCTGCGGCAGGTGCGTTGGCCGCCCAAGTTCAAGCTGGAGATGCCGCCGCGCTACAACGGTGCGGCGGACCCGTCAGCTTTCCTACTGGCATATGAGGAGGCCATTCTCGAGGCCGGGGGTGACGACAAGGTCATGGCCAACTAGCTCCCCATGGCCCTCTCCGGCGAGCCACACTCCTGGCTGCTCAACCTCCCTAGATCCACGGTGGTATCCTGGGAGGAACTCCGCGAGCTCTTCACTGCGTGCTACGCGGCACCGGCGCACCACGCGGTCGCGGCCCTGCTTGGTGGCTCTCAAGCACCTCCTTTAGATCGCCACATCAAGCCATTCCTCCGCCAGATTGGTGCTGCTTCCAAGCGCTCGGGGGCTCCACCGGGCTGGGCTGCGCCTGAGGCCGACCTTACCTTCAGCTCAGAGGACCACCCCATCACCACCGCCGGCTCGGGCATGGTTCCGATGCTCTGCACGCCCACCATCTGCAACTTGGCTGTCACCAAGACCCTCATCGACGGTGGCGCCGGCCTCAACTTGCTCTCCGTGGAGGCCTTCAGCCTTCTTCACGTGCCGCTCGAGCGGCTCAGCCTCAGCGAGCCCTTCTCAGGGGTTGGTGGCGGCACCGCCCGCTCCGTGGGGCAGATCCGCCTCCCCGTCACCTTCGCACACGCGACAACTACCGCACCGAGCTGGTCGACTTCAACATCGCCCGCATCGGCCTCCCGTACAACACCATTCTCGGGTACCCAGCTCTGGCCCAGTTCATGGCGGCGACTCATCCGGCCTACAACCTCATGAAGATGCCTGGAAGCAGAGGCGTCCTCACTGTCAAGGGGGACGCCAAGGAGGCCCTGACGGCGCTCAAGCTCGCCCTCAAGACCACTGCAGCGGCGCAGCCTGCCGACATGGGCACCTCCGAGCCCGGGGGAGCCGCACCAACAAAGAAGAAGCAGTTGTTCACACAAGACAAGGCGGAAACCAAGCAGGTGCCAGTCAACAAAGACGGGTCCTCAGGAGCTGCCTTTACCATAGGCGCCGGCCTCGACCCAAGCCAAGAGGAAGCATTGGTGAAGTTCTTGAGCGCAAACAAGGATATATTTGCATGGGAACCCAATCAGCTGGTGGGAGTCCTGAGAGAGGTGATTCATCATCATCTAAGGGTATGCCCGAATGTGCACCCTGTGAAGCAGCGGGCGAGACGGCAGTCCACGGAGAAGCAGGCCTTCATCGTCCAAGAGACCCGCAAGTTGGAGGCGGCGGGCGCCATTCTCGAGGTTCGGTACCCCGAGTGGCTGGCGAACCCCGTCGTAGTGCCGAAGAAAGGCGGAAAGGAGCGAATGCGCGTCGACTTCACCAACCTCAACAAGGCCTGCCCCCAAGATCCGTTCCCGCTCCCGCGCATTGATCATATAGTCGACTCCACCGCCGAGTGCGACCTGCTGTGCTTCCTGGATGCGTTCTCAGGGTATCACCAGATCAAGATGGCGGTAGAAGATGTAGAGAAGACAGCCTTCCTGACCCCGTGCGGGGTGTACTGCTACACCTGCATGCCCTTCGGACTACGCAACACGGGCGCAACCTTTCAGCGGCTGATGCACATCGCCTTGGGGCGGCAGCTCGGGAGAAACATGGAGGCCTACGTCGACGACATTGTGGTGAAATCTCGGGAGGCAAGGACCTTGATTCAAGACATGGAGGAGACCTTCGCGAGCCTGCGCCAGGTGAACTTGCGGCTTAACCCGGAGAAGTGCGTGTTCGGTGTCCCTTCCGGCAAGCTGCTGGGCTTCCTCGTGTCCCACAGGGGGATCGAGGCGAACCCAGAAAAGATCAAGGCCATTGAGGACATGAGCCCACCGCAGACCATCAAGGAAATGCAGAAGCTGGCTGGTCGGGTGACTGCGTTGGGGCGCTTCATCTCCAAGCTGGGAGAGCGTGCCTTACCCTTCTTCAAGCTGATGAAGAAGAAGGGCCCGTTCGAGTGGACCCCGGAGGCTGACCGAGCTTTCCAAGACCTCAAGAGATACCTGACCAGCCCTCCGCTGATGGTGGCGCCACGGCCTCTCGAGCCCCTGGTACTTTATCTTGCCGCCACCCCATACTCCGCCAGCGCTGCGCTTGTGGCGGTCCGAGTGGAGCATCAAGCCAAGGGCGCGCCGCGCCAAGCTACAGCTGAAATGATGCAAGATCAGGAAGACGCCATGAGAGCCTTAGCAGCTTCAACAGAAGGCCAAGCTCGGCAGGACGACGTCACGGAGACTCCCGCAAGCGATCAGCCGTCAGGAGTCCCACCGCCTCAGGAGATGCCCCAACTTCCACAAGACACGAGCCTCGCCAATGCGCCAGCCTCCGTCGAACACCCAGTGTATTTCGTCAGCACAGTGTTGCGGGACGCGAGGGAGCGGTAGCCAATGCCTCAGAAGCCCCTGCTCACGCTCCTGGTGCCCTCGTGCAAGTTCGACACTACTTCCAGGGTCACCCCATCAAGGTTGAGCAATTGACAGAATTGAGCATAGTTATGAGAATATCTAGTTATGATCATGTATATAGGCATCACGTCCGAGACAAGTAGACCGACTCCTGCCTGCATCTACTACTATTACTCCACACATCGACCGCTATCCAGCATGCATCTAGAGTATTAAGTTCATAAGAACAGAGTAACGCTTTAAGGAAGATGACATGATGTAGAGGGATAAATTCATGCAATATGATATAAACCCCATCTTGTTATCCTCGATGGCAACAATACAATACGTGCCTTGCTGCCCCTACTGTCACTGGGAAAGGACACCGCAAGATTGAACACAAAGGTAAGCACTTCTCCCATTGCAAGAAAGATCAATCTAGTAGGCCAAACCAAACTGATAATTCGAAGAGACCTTCAAAGATAACAAATCATACATAAAAGAATTCAGAGAAGATTCAAGTATTGTTCATAGATAAACTTGATCATAAACCCACAATTCATCGGTCTCAACAAACACACCGCAAAAGAAGATTATATCGAATAGATATCCACGAGAGAGGGGGAGAACATTGTATTGAGATCCAAAAAGGGAGAAGAAGCCATCTAGCTAATAACTATGGATCCGAAGGTCTCAGGTAAACTACTCACACATCATCGGAGATGCTATGATGTTGATGTAGAAGCCCTCCGTGGTCGATGCCCCCTCCGGCGGAGATCTGGAAAAGGCCCCAAGATGGGATCTCACGGGTACAGAAGGTTGCAGCGGTGGAATTAGGTTTGTGGCTCCGTATCTGGTAGTTTGGGGGTACGTAGGTATATATAGGAGGAAGAAGAACGTTGGTGGAGCAACGTGGGGCCCACGAGGGTGGAGGGCGTGCCCTGGGGGGTAGGTGCGCCCCCCTACCTCGTGCCTTCCTGGTTGATGTCTTGACGTAGGGTCCAAGTTCTCTGGATCACGTTCGTTCCGAAAATCACGTTCCCGAAGGTTTCATTCCGTTTGGACTCCATTTGATATTCTTTTTCTGCGAAACTCTGAAATAGGCAAAAACCACAATTCTGGGCTAGGCCTTCGGTTAATAGGTTAGTCCCAAAAATAATATAAAAGTGCATAATAAAGCCCATTAATGTCCAAAATAGAATATAATATAGCATGGAACAATAAAAAATTATAGATACGTTGGAGACGTATCAAGCATCCCCAAGCTTAATTCCTGCTCGTCCTCGAGTAGGTAAATGATAAAAACAGAATTTTTGATGTGGAATGCTACTCGGCATAATTTCAATGTAATTCTTCTTAATTGTGGTATGAATATTCAGATCCGAAAGATTCAAGATAAAAGTTCATATTGACATAAAAGTAATAATACTTCAAGCATACTAACTAAGAAATTATGTCCTCTCAAAATAACATGGCCAAAGAAAGTTCATCCCTACAAAATCATATAGTTTGGTCAGGCTCCATTTCCGTCACACAAGAATGCTCTCATCATGCACAACCCCGATGACAAGCCAAGCAATTGTTTCATACTTTAGTAATCTCAAACTTTTTCAACCTTCACGCAATACATGAGCATGAGCCATGGATATAGCACTATGGGTGGAATAGAATATAATGATCGGGGTTATGTGGAGAAGACAAAAAAGGAGAAAGTCTCACATCAACGTGGCTAATCAATGAGCTATGGAGATGCCCATCGATTGATGTTAATGCAAGGAGTAGGGATTGCCATGCAACAGATGCACTAGAGCTATAAATGTATGAAAGCTCAAAAGAAACTAAGTGGGTGTGCATCCAACTTGCTTGCTCACGA
The DNA here is from genome assembly GCF_018294505.1 of Triticum aestivum. NCBI lineage: Eukaryota > Viridiplantae > Streptophyta > Magnoliopsida > Poales > Poaceae > Triticum > Triticum aestivum. The sequence continues at coordinate 147,375,182 of NC_057814.1, forward strand.
AGACCTAGGGCATTTGAGGAAGCCCATTGTTGGAATATACAAGCCAAGTTCTATAATGAAAAATTCCCACTAGTATATGAAAGTGACAAAACAAGAGACTCTCTATCATGAAGATTATGGTGCTACTTTGAAGCACAAGTGTGGTAAAAGGATAGTAACATTGTCCCTTCTCTCTTTTTCTCTCATTATTTTGGGCCTTCTTCTCTTTTTTTATGGCCTTTCTCTCTCTTTTTTATTTTCCTCACTTGGGACAATGCTCTAAAAATGATGATCATCACACTTCTATCTATTTACAACTCAATGATTACAACTCGATACTAGAACAAAGTATGACTCTATATGAATGCCTCCGGCGTTGTACCGGGATATGCAATGAATCAAGAGTGACATGTATTAAAGAATTATGAATGGTGGCTTTGTCACAAATACTATGTCAACTACATGATCATGCAAAGCAATATGACAATGATGAACGTGTCATGATAAACGGAACGGTGGAATGTTGCGTGGCAATATATCTCGGAATGGCTATGGAAATGCCATAATAGGTAGGTATGGTGGCTGTTTTGAGGAAGATATAAGGAGGTTTATGTGTGAAAGAGCGTATCATATCACGGGGTTTGGATGCACATGCGAAGTTTGCACCAACTCTCAATGTGAGAAAGGGCAATGCATGGTACCGAAGAGGCTAGCAATGATGGAAGGGTAAGAGTGCGTATAATCCATGGACTCAACATTAGTCATAAAGAACTCACATTCTTATTGCAAAAATCTACAAGTCATCAAAAACCAAGCACTACGCGCATGCTCCTAGGGGGATAGATTGGTAGGAAAAGACCATCGCTCGTCCCCGACCGCCAGTCATAAGGAGGACAATCAAAGAACACCTCATGTTTCAAATTTGTTACATAACGCTTACCATACGTGCATGCTACGGGACTTGCAAACTTCAACACAAGTATTTCTAAAATTCACAACTACTCAACTAGCACAACTCTAATATCACTACCTCCATATCTCAAAACAATCATCAAGCATCAAACTTCTCTTAGTATTCAACACACTCTTAAGAAAGTTTTTACTAGTCTTGAATACCTAGCATATTAGGATTAAGCAAATTACCATGCTGTTTAAGACTCTCAAAATAATATGAGAGAACAATAGTTTCTATAAAACAAATCCACCACCGTGCTCTAAAAGATATAAGTGAAACACTAGAGCAAAAACTATATAGCTCAAAAGATATAAGTGAAGCACATAGAGTATTCTAATAAATTCCGAATCAAGTTTGTCTCTCTCAAAAGGTGTGTACAGCAAAGATGATTGTGGTAAACTAAAAAGCAAAGAATCAAATCATACAAGACGCTCCAAGAAAAACACATATCATGTGGTGAATAAAAATATAGCTCCAAGTAAGTTACCGATGGAAGTAGACGAAAGAGGGGATGCCTTCCGGGGCATCCCCAAGATTTGGCTTTTTGGTGTCCTTAGATTATCTTGGGGTGCCATGGGCATCCCCATGCTTAGGCTCTTTCCACTCCTTGTTCCATAATCCATCAAATCTTTTACCCAAAACTTGAAAACTTCACAACACAAAACTTAACAGAAAATCTCATGAGCTCCGTTAGCGAAAGAAAACAAAACACCACTTCAAGGTACTGTAATGAACTCATTCTTTATTTATATTGGTGTTAAAACTACTGTATTCCAACTTCTCTATGGTATATAAATTATTTTATTAGCCATAGATTCATCAAAATAAGCAAACAACACACGAAAAACAGAATCTGTCAAAAACAGAACAGTCTGTAGTAATCTATAACTAACGCAAACTTCTGGAACTCCAAAAATTCAGCCAAAATAGGAAGACCTAGAAAATTTGTTTATTGATCAGTAGAAATTGGAATTACTATTTTATCACGTTCTGGTGATTTTTAACAATTATTTTCGTGAACGGAAAGTTTCTGCAATTTTCTGCAAGATCAAATAACTATCATCCAAGAAGATCCTATAGGTTTAACTTGGCACAAACACTAAGTAAAACATAAAAACACATCTAAACAGAGGCTAGACCAAAGATTTATTCCTAAACAGAAGCAAAACAAAAAAATAAAAATAAAATTGGGTTGCCTCCCAACAAGCACCATCGTTTAACGCCCCTAGCTAGGCATAAAAGCGAGGATAGATCTAGATATTGCCATCTTTGGTAGGCAACCCATAAGTGGCTCTCATAATAGATTAATAAGGTAATTTTATTTTCTTTCTAGGGAAGTGTTCCATGCCTTTCCTTAACGGAAATTGGAATCTAATATTCCCTTCCCGCATATCAATAATTGCACCGACCGTTCTAAGGAAAGGTCTACCAAGAATAATAGGACATGAAGCATTGCAATCTATATCAAGAACAATAAAATCTACGGGCACATAATTCCTATTTTCAATAATAAGAACATCATTAATTCTTCCCATAGGTTTCTTAATTGTGGAATCCGCAAGATGCAAGTTCAGAGAGCAATCATCAAAATCACGGAAACCTAATAAATCACACAAAGTCTTTGGGATCGTGGAAACACTAGCACCCAAATCATACAAAGCATAGCATTCATGATCTTTAATTTTAATTTTAATAGTAGGTTCCAACTCATCATAAAGTTTTCTAGGGATAGAAACTTCCAACTCAAGTTTTTCTTCATAAGATTGCATTAATGCATCAACGATATGTTTAGTAAAAGCTTTATGTTGAGTGTAAGCATGTGGAGAATTTAGCACGGATTGCAACAAGGAAATACAATATATCAAAGAGAAATTATCATAATTAAATTCCTTGAAATCCAAAATAGTGGGTTCATTAATATCCAGAGTTTTGATCTCTTCAATCCCACTTTTACCAATTTTTGCATCAAGATCTAAAAACTCAGAATTTTTGGAACGCCTTCTATGTAAAGGTAGATCATTTTCAGTCCCATCATTATCAAGATTGATATTGCTAAACAAAGATTTAATAGGGGACACATCAATAACTTTTAGATCTTCATCTTTATTTTCGTAGAAATTAGAAGAACACGCTTTCACAAAGCAATCTTTCTTAGCTCGCATCCTAGCGGTTCTTTCTCTGCACTCATCAATGGAAATTCTCATGGCTTCGAGAGACTCATTGATATCGTGCTTAGGAGGAATAGATCTAAGTTTCAAAGAGTCAACATCAAGAGAAATTCTATCAACGTTCCTAGCCAATTCATCAACTTTAAGCAATTTTTCTTCAAACAAAGCATTGATATTCTTTTGCAAATTCATAAATTCTATAACACTAGTCTCAAATTCAGAAGGCATCTTATTAAAATTTTCATAAGAATTTTTGTAGGAATTACCATAATTATTAGAGGAATTACTAGGGTACGACCTAGGATTAAAGTTTTCTCTATACGCGTTGTTACCAAAATTATTCCTACCAACAAAATTCACATCCATAGATTCATTATTATTCTCAATCAAAGTAGATAAAGGCATATCATTAGGATCGGAAGAGACATTTTTATTAGCAAATAATTTCATAAGTTCATCCATCTTTCCACTCAAAACATTAATTTCTTCTATCGCATGCACTTTTTTATTAGTAGATCTTTCGGTGTGCCATTGAGAATAATTATCCGTAATATTATCTAGGAGTTTAGTAGCTTCTCCTAAAGTGATTTCCATAAAAGTGCCTCCCGCGGCCGAATCTAAAAGATTTCTAGAAGAAAATTCAGTCCGGTATAAAAAATTTGTATAATCATCCATAAATTCAAACCATGAGTAGGGCAATTACGTATCATTAATTTCATCCTCTCCCAAGCTTGTGCAACATGTTCATGATCAAGTTGCTTAAAATTCATAATATCGTTTCTAAGAGAGATGATCTTAGTGGGAGGAAAATACTTAGAGATAAAAGCATCTTTGCACTTATTCCAAGAATCAACACTATTTTTAGGCAAAGATGAAAACCAAGCTTTACCATGATCTCTAAGCGTAAAAGGAAATAGTTTCAATTTAACAGTATCATTATCCACATCTTTCTTATTTTTCATCTCACATAAATCAACGAAGCTATTTAGATGGGTAGTAGCGTCTTCACTAGGAAGGCCGGCGAATTGATCTTTCATGACAAGATTCAACAAAGCAGCATTAATTTCACAAGATTCAGTATCGGTAAGAGGAGCAATCGGAGTGCTAAGAAAATCATTATTGTTGGTATTGGTGAAGTCACACAATTTGGTATTATCTTGAGCCATCGTGACAAGCAAGCAATCCAACACACGAGCAAACAAGATGCAAGCGAAAAAAAGAGGCGAACGGAAAAGAGAGAGGGCGAATAAAACGACAAGGGTGAAGTGGGGGAGAGGAAAACGAGAGGCAAATGGCAAATAATGTAATGCGGGAGATAAGGGTTTGTGATGGGTACTTGGTATGTAGACTTTTGCGTAGACTCCCCGGCAACGGCGCTAGAAATCCTTCTTGCTACATCTGGAGCACTGCGTTGGTTTTCCCTTGAAGAGGAAATGGTGATGCAGCAAAGTAGCGTAAGTATTTCCCTTAGGTTTTTAGAACCAAGGTATCAATCCAGTAGGAGGCCACGCACAAGTCCCTCACACCTACACAAACAAATAAATCCTCGCAACCAACGCAATAAAGGGGTTGTCAATTCCTTCACGGTCACTTACGAGAGTGAGATTTGATAGATATGATAAGATAATATTTTTGGTATTTCTATGATAGGGATGCAAAGTAAAATAAAAGCAAAAATAAAAGGCAATGGAAATAGCTTCTTGTTGGAAGATTAATATGATGGAAAATAGACCCCGGGGCCATAGGTTTCACTAGTGGCTTCTCTCAAGAGCATAAGTATTACGGTGGGTGAACAAATTACTGTTGAGCAATTGACAGAATTGAGCATAGTTATGAGAATATCTAGGTATGATCATGTATATAGGCATCACGTCCGAGACAAGTAGACCGACTCCTGCCTGCATCTACTACTATTACTCCACATCGACCGCTATCCAGCATGCATCTAGAGTATTAAGTTCATAAGAACAGAGTAACGCTTTAAGCAAGATGACATGATGTAGAGGGATAAATTCATGCAATATGATATAAATCCCATCTTGTTATCCTCGATGGCAACAATACAATACGTGCCTTGCTGCCCCTACTGTCACTGGGAAAGGACACCGCAAGATTGAACCCAAAGCTAAGCACTTCTCCCATTGTAAGAAAGATCAATCTAGTAGGCCAAACCAATTTTATAATTCAAAGAGACTTGCAAAGATAACAAATCATACATAAAAGAATTCAGAGAAGATTCAAATATTCTTCATAGATAAACTTGATCATAAACCCACAATTCATTGGTCTCAACAAACGCACCGCAAAAGAAGATTACATCGAATAGATCTCCACGAGAGAGGGGGAGAACATTGTATTGAGATCCAAAAAGAGAGAAGAAGCCATCTTGCTAATAACTATGGACCCGAAGGTCTGAGGTAAACTACCCACACATCATCGGAGAGGCTATGGTGTTGACGTAGAAGCCCTCCGTGCTCGATGCCCCCTCCGGCGGAGCTCCGAAAAAGGCCCCAAGATGGGATCTCACGGGCACAGAAGGTTGCGGCGGTGGAATTAGGTTTTTGGCTCCGTATCTGGTAGTTCGGGGGTACGTAGGTATATATATAAGAGGAAGAAGTACGTCGGTGGAGCAACATGGGGCCCACGAGGGTGGAGGGCGCGCCCTGGGGGTAGGCGCGCCCCCCTACCTCGTGCCTTCCTGGTTGATGTCTTGACGTAGGGTCCAAGTCCTCTGGATCACGTTCGTTCTGAAAATCACGTTCGCGAAGGTTTCATTCCATTTGGACTCCGTTTGATATTCTTTTTCTGCGAAACTCTGAAATAGGCAAAAAATAGCAATTCTGGGCTGGGCCTCCGGTTAATAGGTTAGTCCCAAAAATAATATAAAAGTGCATAATAAAGCCTATTAATGTCCAAAACAGAATATAATATAGCATGGAACAAACAAAAATTATAGATACGTCGGAGACGTATCAGACATCGCCAGGAGGGCGTCCAAGCGGCAGCCCCAAGAGCCCGGCGTCTTCGAGGAGCGGCTCTTCAAGCCGTCGGCAGCGCCACCACTTTCAAGCACAGCTCAGCCTTGGGAAGAGCTCCCACAGCCTCCTACCACAGGGGCCCCAGCCTGTGGCCCGACCTCAGGAGCTCGCCTGCTCTTGGCGCTCGAGCCCTAGGAGGGATGCTGGACCGAGGAGTTCAAGGAATATCTGATGCAAGGGGCATTGCCGGAGAAGGAGGAGGACGCAGAGCGTGTGGCCCGGCAAGCCACGGCGTACTGCATCTAGGACGGTGAGTTGTACAGGAAGCGGCCAAATGACGTTTCTCTACGCTGCATTTCCAGGGACCAGGGGAAGGAGTTCCTAATTGACCTGCACGGCGGGGACTGCGGGCACCACTCGCCGTCACGGACCCTCGTCGGCAAGGTGTTCTGCAGTGGGTTCTACTGGCCCACCGCGCTCAACAACGCAGCTGAGATGGTGAAGTCCTGCGAAGCCTGCCAGTTCCACGCCAAGCAGATCCATCAGCCGGCTCAAGGCCTCCAAGCCATCCCACTCACGTGGCCGTTCGCGGCCTGGGGTTTGGACATCTTGGGCCCGTTCCCTCAAGCGCCTGGGGGCTACCGTTACCTCTACGTCGCCATCGACAAGTTCACCAAGTGAGCGGAAGTGGAAGCCGTCCGCACCATCCCAGCTGGCTCTGCTATCAAGTTCATCAAGGGCCTCATGAGCCGCTTCGGGGTTCCCAACCGCATCATCACAGATAACTGCTCGCAATTCACTAGTAACCTCTTCAAAACCTACTGTGCTAACCTTCGAACGCAGATTTGCTACGCTTCGGTGGCGCACCCCAGGAGCAATGGTCAGGCCGAACGCGCCAACGCAGAGGTCATGAGGGGCCTCAAGACTAGGACCTTCAAGAAGAAGCTCGAGGCCTGCGACAGGGGCTAGCACGACGAGCTCCAGTCCCTGCGGTGGTCCATCCACACCACCGCCACCAAGCCAACGAGCGAGACCCCATTCTTCCTTGTCTACGGAGCCGAGGGGGTCCTTCCCCGCGAGGTCAAGCATCGCTCCGCACGGGTCCTCGCGTTTGATGAAACGCAGCAAGACGCCACGCGGGGGATGGACCTCGTGCTGGGGGAGGAACGTCATCGCGAAGCTGCACTAAGGGCGGCAAGGTACCAGCAGGCGCTGCAGCGATATCACTGCCGCAACATCCGCTCCAGGACGCTCGAGGCAGGCGACCTTGTCCTAAGGTGGGTCCTCTCCAGGGGAGGGCTGCACAAGCTCTCACCTATGTGGGAGGGCCCGTTCAGGGTTGTCCATGTCTCCAGGCCTGGCGCCGCGCGCCTGGAGACGCAGGACGGGGTGCCCATCCAGAATGCCTGGAACATCCAGCACCTCCGGAAGTTCTACCCATGAAGCAAGGCCCAGTGCCTGTGAAGAAAGGCCCAGAGCTTGTGAAGAAGGCCTGGTGCTTGTGAAGAATTGCTGCCTGTGACACTCTCACATAATAATGAGTGGGGCTGTACACGCCCCGGAGTCTCAGGAGTGCCGCCCTTGGGCCTCGGGGGCTCCCTCCCACGCCTAGTGGCAGCACTTAGCTCCACGCTAGTGAGAAGACTTGAAGACTAGACTAGGTGCCGGATGCGGCTTTTCATTTGCTTTCCGTAGTTGGCTTGCCTTCTCTTAATCGAAATTTGCTTCTGGTGTTCCTTGCTGGTTCAGTTCCTTCGCCTTTTACCGCCTTTTTTGACTCTGGTTCGCCTGTGTTCTCTCTCTCGCATGCCTCGCGAGGGGGCTAGGCAGGTGCCCTCGCGAGCATTTTTCCTTCTCTCTGCCTTTTTGTGAGCCACCCTCGTTCGAGCCCGCAAGCTGGTGCAGCTCTCCTAATACGTGCCCGTCGGGTACCACGATATGAAGCGCCGGGTCAAGCCTGGGGTGAACGACAAATCTCCTAAGCTTCCTAACGATTTTTTGCAGTTCCTGAGCAATCACAGACCACTAATAGGTCAAGACGGGCACGAGGAAACAAATGCCTCGTGAAGAGGAGGCCGCCCCGAGCGCACCAAGCTAAGTTATCTCTACACAAAATAACAACACAGCACGGAAACAACAAGCTTAGCATCATGATTGGGAAGTTATGGTTCGATACATGCCCCTCCGGGCCCATACTGGTTTCATTTTGATGCAGGAAGGAAAAGAGGAACAAAACAAAAGCGGCGCCCGCCCCTGCAGCAGCCCTCGGGGCAGGCCCCTGGTGGCGTCCCGAGCTCAGTCGGACCCCTCCTCGCGCTTCACGGATGCGCGGCGACAAGACGACCCGCTACCACCTTCGAAGCGGGCGCGGCGGCGTGGCGGCTGCTCGTAGCCGCCGCTGCTGGAGCTGTCGCCAAGAGAGGAGCCACCGTAGCCGGGCGAGGCGTAGCCGGCGGGCTCGCCCTCCTCCTTGTTCCGAAAATCACCAAGGCCGAGCACCTCCTCGTCGTCGTTCACCTCGGGGTAGCATGCAGCGCGGCGACTGTCTTCCCCAAACACCCTCACATAGAGGGTCGCGTCGCCATCAAACTTGAAGTGGAGGGTGCACCGCCTGCCCAGGCCGCGCACGCGGGCGAACGTCTGCCAACCACGGGCCAGAGCTATGTTGCCCGCGACGGAGACCTCGACCGCGATCCAAGAAGCCCGGCTGCAGCAACCATCTGCCTGCAGCCAGAGCCCACCTGGACCGGAGGCTGGTAGCTCGTCGGCAAAGAAGCGGGGAAGCTGGAGCCAGCTGCCGGCCAGATCCTCCGACTAGGCAATGAACTCCGGCAGCACCTCTGACGCGTGGACCCTCGGCCGGGGAGGCCGCGCAACCACGGCGCGTCTCCTTTCGTCGACAGGGCTGCCGCGACCGGAGCAACTCCTGCCACGCGCAGCGGCGCCACCCTGGGAGTCGGGGGCCACGGCGGGGGTCGCGACGTGCTTGCGGGGACGACCACGTCCAGGCTTGGGCGCCGGGGAGCCGGGCCCCTCCCGAGGGGCCTTGCCCTTCTCCACGGCGGAGAACCTCCTCGACGACGCCATTGCTGCTAACAGGGGAGCAAGGAGGAAGAAGCAAGCGAACAAGGAAGAGATGGGCAACGGGGGCTCTGCCCCCCTTCCCATTTATAGCGAAAGAAGGCCAATTGGCGCCTCCCACGATCACAGGTAATGAAGGTTTTCCTTACATGTCGCAGGGATTTGTCAAGTCGAGCAGTTGCCGAGGCAGCATGGGGAAGCGGAGACGCCCACGTCCAATCAACCGCCACGCGTCGACCAAGGCCGCAGGCTTTTGGGGCCCGTGGCGCTCCGCGCTTGACCTTTGGCTTCGCCTCCAAGCCAAGCCCGAGCGCACCTTGGGCCCCGGGGCTACTGTCGGTGTTCTGGGAATGGGGGTCCCCAGACATGCCTGCCTGCGGCCCATGGCGTGGCTATGCTACCAGGCCTGTATGGCCCATATTCATCAACAAGGCATTCAAGACCCTCGCGAGGGGGCAAGCCACGCAGGGCGGACGATGCAGGACCTCCTCAGGAGCGGCCTCACCAGGCTGCCTCACGAGGAGCGGAGAAATCAAGGCAAGGAAAACCTCGCGAGGCTCTCGCGACGTGAGCCAGGACGATCGAGATCAGGCGGGCGCCAGAGCGCGCAACGTCCTTGTTTCCTCTTTGGTGCCAAGGAGGCAAGCGCAGGCGCGGAGTACCGAGGCATCAAGCAAATGTTTCCATATCGGTGCAACAAGACCAAGACCAGTAGGACAGCAGGATGGAGGTCACCATGGAGCCCAAGACGACGTCACCACCAGAGCTTTTCGCAGGCGAAGACCACTTTTGTCAGGATAAGCTGTACTAGCTGTCCCCTTTCAAAATGGCCGTTGTTGGCTCCCTTCCTGCTCAATATTTGGGGAGAGGACCAGGGCCTATATAAGTAGAACTAGCCACCACAGTAGAGGGCATCTGATAGCTCATTGAGAGGCATCTCACCCACACAAGTTCGCCAAGCACAAGAGCACCTCAACCTCAGGAGGCTGTTCTTCCCTTTGTACTATTCATCATCAGCCCAAGAGGCAATCCTCCACCACCACACTAGAGTAGGGTATTACACCACAACAGTGGCCCGAACCAGTATAAATCATGTGTCCTTTGTGCTGTGAGTTCGTCGAGTTCATCCGCAAGATCTTAGCAAGCTAGGGCGTAGATCGGTAGGGAGGAAATCTTCGCCCGCACCCCAGTGTTCGAACCTTGAGGGTTTTGCCGGAACCCGTGATCCGACACAGCCAACCCACACGGTGGCTCACAACTCGTAGTGTACTTCAAGCTACCCGCCACCCCCTTAGATGCACACACCCACACACACACCGCGAATCCATCGCAACTACGATGCATGTTAAATTATCCCGCGGTGACCATATGTTACCAAAGGAGGGACGTTTTAATTTCAAAAAAAAACCAGTGATCATTAAAACATTTTAGTACATTAATTGATTGATTTTCTATGGGTATAATGTCCAAAAATCAAATTTGAGCTACATGCACACGTGACAGTGCACCTAAATGGATTGCAAAAACACATGTGTCTCACTGGGTGCATGTTTACTCCCCGTGCAAGAAATTTCAAACATTTAGAATCTTGATTTTTAAATTCTAGTACATCCAAAACTTATATGAAGTTCATGAAACTTATCGTGTTGTCATATGGACACCAATACAAAGTGACATTGTACTTTTTTTGTCAAATTTGAGACCAGTTTTGATGTAATATTTATCTAATTACAAACGGGAGATTATTAATAATTGGGAACCAATATCCCAAACGGATTATTTATTCGAACCGTGAGCGTTAGACCAACAATGTATACGTGCCATTGTCGGGGAAAATGTACAGGGGTATACGTTTTCCCCTGACTGGTGCACGGTCAAGACCAAGGCCAAGGACCAAGAGATTTGAAGAACCAACACGGAGCCCAGAGAGACCAAGATCGAGCCAGAAGAGGAAGATATCGGCAAGGAAAGGGCCTCCCTTGCCGGGCAGGCAAGCCCGGCAAGGAACGGGCCACCACCAGAAGCGAGCAAACAAGGCTCCTCGGCAGAGCCTGCCGGGGCTCGCGGGAGCAGAACTACCCCACCAACCACTCAAGCACGACTCGCGTCATCAATCAATGCGGTGTCAAGCCGCAATATGATTAAGTGGCAGCCATTCGCCACATGGCGGCCATTTCCTACAGAAGAAACCCACAGATGACACCCATCCTGCGACGTGTCAAGAGAACAGGTGCGGAGCTAGCAAGATAGCCCGGCAAGCCTTGCCGGGCCACCAGTGATGTGACACTGTTTGCTATCATATCAGTGGATAGGGGCGCTGGCAAGATAGCGGCGCATTTAATGCACCCTGTCAGCCCGCAGAGTTAGGTATGATAGCACTGTTTGCTATCATATCAGTGGATAATGACCACTTTGCCATTGTGGTGACCCCTTAATCTATAAAAGGAGGCCCATGGCACTCGTAGGAGGGGTTGGAAAGTTGATGAACCCAAGCCACAGTACGCGCGTAGTAGCCACGGCCCAAGGCAAAACCTGCTGAGCAAGTGTACTACGCGTCACCACATTCATTCCAACATCAATCCACCAAAGCAGGAGTAGGGTCTTACGCCTCGCGGCGGCCCGAACCTAGGTAAATTGCTTGTGTGCTCTCTACCGTGCTACCGTACGTTGGTCTGCTCTTTGTGCAACGCGATGTCCCCCTGCTGAACCAGCAAGGGGCCACCCGGTCCCATAGGTGGCTGCGGATATCCCGCGACAGCCATGCTTCGGTTAAGCAATAAAGCGGCAACACTAATCATCCAAATAGAAAAACAGTATACGTGTTGCCATGCGATCCGTGTGCCATGCGAGCAGGCGTGAGTTGACAGGATGCATGCAAGGAGTCCGCTGCGCAGGAAGACCGGGAGGCGTGCGTGCAGGTGTGTGAATTGACGGAGGTGTGCTCGCTGTGCAGTGTCATCGGGAGGCGTGCGAGTAACTGTGTGAAACGACAGTAGGCATGCCAGCAGTCCGGTGCACAGGCTCACTGGGAGGCAAGCCAGCGGTTTGCTCACCGCCCGCCTCTCTCCCACTACTCCATATTAATGGTGCGCCCGCGCGGCCGCACCCCCCATCCTCGCCACAAACATAATCCTCTCTCTCCGCTTGCATGCTCGATGCCGCTCTCAGTCCTCAAAGCTGTCAGTGTATGAGAATGCCGCCGAAGTGCCCATCGGAGGGAGTGGCGACGCCGGGGCTGCTGAAGCACCGGAGCATGGCGTGGAGATGGAGACAGAGGCTGCTGTCACCGTCGGCGAGTTATCGCTGCACCTTGACGTCATCGACGGCGTCGAGCTTCCACAGCCGGAGGCAGAGTTCCACACCGACTCTGGTGACGACTCGGGCGATGACACCAGCGACGACTCCGACAACCACCCTGGCGACGACTCTGACGACGACGGGCAACTGGTTAGTCATCTATACCCATTTATGTGTCAAATAGATCCTAGGGTTTCTCTGGTTACTCCTGCCTCCCCCTTTTTGGAATAGAAATCCTATGGTTATGTTCTCCAAATCCATGAAATATGAGTAAATTTTGTTAGATCCGTGTGGTGTATCGATTGTTTGAATGGTACAAGTGATAAGTGATTAGTTGTTTCATCTGTGCAAATGATTTCCTCTAGTAATCCGACTAGGGTTAGTGTTCATGCTAATAATTCCTAGCCAGGACTTGACAATTGATTTTGAATGACCTACATATGTGTTTGTGCCATTATTTTCTTCAAGATTGGTCTGTACATAGACGACTGTGCTTAAAAATCGAACCATAATATCTGGATATGTATAAAAATAGCCATAAATTCCTAATCCTACTTCATGGCAAGTAAACATTGATTTGATGCCAAATTTGTTTTACTATTTATATAGGTGTTGTCTGACGATGTGGACAGCGAGGATGAAGATGTCCATAGGAGGTACAAGAGGCAAATCCTGAGGGAGCTTTATGCGGGAATGCATAACGGGCGTATTAGGACCTGTGATGGCGACTATCGATGCCCATTTTGCAACCACAAGCTTCATGACACGTATCAAAGTGTTCTGGCGCATGCAAGAGGACGTGCCGTTGGCTCCTTCAAGCAGAAGTATTCCTGCAGGGTGGCACACGGCGCATACGCCGAGTACCTGGAGAAGCTTCAGGATCGTGCCGGCATGTGAGATGAGATGTGGGATTGAACTATGTACGTTTGAGCTTGCTTAATGACGGTTGAACTATGTACTTATGGTTGAACTATGCTTGTGTACATGTACGCTTATTATCTATGTCTGAGTATGTTTAATCTATGTTTACTTATGTCTAACTGTGGGATATGGATGCAATCAGTTCGGTTGATGGAATCTACCTCCGTCCTCGTTTATTGGTCCCCTTTGTAATTTGTATTAAATTTTGACCAAAGATTTAACTAACAAAATGTTAGTGTAGGTCAGCAAAAATTATATCGTTGGATGCGTATTTGAACATAGTGTTCAATGATATAATTTTTAATGACATGCATAAACATTTCTTAGTTAAATACTTGGTCGAAATTTGGTACAAATTACAAAGGGGACCAATAAACCGGGACGGGGGTAGTACGTCAATCACACACAGTTCCCAAAATTGGAACCGTGTATAATGACTTTCATTTTGCCTGTTGCATCAATCACAGAGGGTTGGCTCTAGCAAACTGTTGCCTCTGAAATTCTTTGTGGGACAGAAAGCCCTCACCACCCAATTAAATAAAGAAAAAAGAAAACCCTCACCATTCCCACGGCACAAAAAGCATCACCCCGCCTGCCACCCCTCCGGTCCCCATTCATAGCTGCACAAGCTCCTCCGCGTCTATGCATGTGACCGCCTATCGCGGTGGTAACCACTTAGCTCGCCGCCTGCCGCCGCTAGGCTGCCAGCAAACCCCACCACATTTCGCAACTTCCGCTTGCCACCGCCTATCGCCATCGACTTTCTCGACGCTGCTCGCATTCGACCCAGCTCCGCTCGGTTGGGAATCTGCCATACTGAGGGTTCTTTCTCATGGACAACAAGGTAACTAATTTAATGAGATATTATCTCATCTCTTATTCCAGTTCATCTGCCTCCTTTAATCACCTGGCCAAAATCGCCGTGAATTCATTTTTATTGAGCTGATTTGAGGGTTTTCTTTCATTCATAGAGTGTACAGTGCACGGACACATCAGGACATTGCGGCCTCCGCCAGACATTCCATCTCACCGTACCAGATGACTTGAGGATGCATGCGGTATGTTCAATCTCACCCTAAATCGGTTGGCGTGGCCTACTTTCCCGAACATATTCTAAATATTGCTACATTTGGATAAAAGGTGCCACATGCACCATATACGTCAAAGGAGATTTTTCCCTCTTCTTTCTATATTAGGCAAATTAATGATGTATTGTTCTTTTGATTACTCTCATATTTCCATGACATCATGTTTACCATATCTGTTTAATTATAGATTTTTGTCCTTCGATTTCAACTGATGTACAGTTCTTTCAATTTGGGCCCATATTTGCATGTTACCATATTTTTTTAACAATCCTACCATTTTCTGCAGTGCTTCCCTTGCTATGCAACAGAATCTGTAGTGCACAATCTTTCCCTTTACATAAATCAAGACTACAGGGATGTCATACTGAACACAAACCATGGATTTACAATCGTTGCTACTGTAAGACTTGATGAACGTGGTCACTCCTATTTTGGCACTGGCCTTTGGAAAGAAATTTCTAAGTTTTATGTACTGAAATCTGGCACTATAATTGCACTACACATAAAAGAGCCTGGTCATGACCTAATAACTTCTAGTTACCAATACACTTTTCTATTGCCCTGTTTTAACTAAATATTCCATGTACTCCCATTTCTATCAGAAAGTGGCGCTGACAAGGAGACTCCGGAGGTGGAGAACGGGGCTGCCAACAAGCGGAGGCGGGGCGAGCAAGAACCGCAAGCGACTCCAGCAGGCCTAGACATCATCAGTAGCCTCCCCGATGATATGTTGACAGTCACTATCTCCCTCCTCCCAATCAAATATGGGGCGCGGACAACCGTCCTTTCCCGGCGGTGGTGCCCCCTATGGAACTCCATCCCTCTCGACCTCATCGACACCCACGAGCTCTGTCATGGCTATCGCAAAACCTTGCATGCGTTCTCCAAGATCCTCGACAGCCAACTTGGTCCAACCAGAGGTCTTAGAATGGGCAAGTTCCTTTCTAACGGCAAGGACCGAGCCAAGCGTGACGACTAGTTCCAATCTCCTGCCCTAGATCAGCTCAAGGAGCTCACTTTTGATGATGGGCATATGTGCTGACTACTAACGTCCATGCTCCGCCTCGCGCCCATGCTGCACATCGCCAAGTTCAGGAACTGCCATCCCCCCTTAATGATGCGCCCTCTCTTATTCTACCTTGACTGAAGCACCTAGAGCTCGTCGCCATCTGCCTCCCAAACGGTGACATGGAGCGCCTACTCCGTGGATGTACTGCACTCGAGTACCTTCGTCTTCAGGCGATCAATGGGTTGAGTAGCTTCCACATCACGTCCATGACTCTCCGGACAATTTATGTGTGTTGCTGGTGCAGCAGGAAGACATCACAAGATGTGTACCATGGTATGGTCATTGAGGACACACCTGCACTTGAGAGATTACTTGTAGTTGATCAAGAAGGTCCAACAAGAATCAATGTCATTTCTGCGCCGAAATTGAAAGTGGTGGGCTACTCGTCTGACAAATACTCTGAACTTGTTATTGGATCCACACCCGTTCAGGTACAACAGCCGCCTTCTACCTCTCCTTCTACTAATTAACATTATTTCTAATTTTGAAGATGTTTGTTCGTCTGTCATCCAGAAATGTGACACCCAAGTTTTTATTTGGATTTTTCAAAAGATTTTATTTGACTTGAAGGGAGTGATTTAAAAAATTTTCTTCAAGAGAACTCTCACTCTCAAATATTTTTCTTTATGGCAAAAATTTTATTTAAATTCACCCAAGATCCTCCTTTGGTCTTGGAGGTTCTTGCTTTTCATTGGACTCAAGACAAAATGTTTTTCATTTGAGAAAATAACCTTTGAAATATTTTTGAGAATGCACTATGGCTTTTGGAAAGTACTTTGCCACTTTCAACTATTCCTTCTTGCCATGGCATTAGTGCAAATCCTCTCTCCTAACCCTTCCCTCACCTTTGGATCATGATTTGCATCAAATCCAGCAAGTTGAACCTCCTCATGTGATCATTTCCATTCAAATTCTATTCAAATAAATTTCCGTCTTCTCTTATAGCACTTGGAGATTTACAAAGGAACTCCATTTTCTGTTTGGACTTTTACCACCAAACTTCTTTCCCCTCCTAGTCCTTTGAACCCTCAACCTAGAACCATGAAGATCCACTGGTCTCCAGTTCAAAAATTTCAAATTACATCAAATGCAAGTTTGGACCAGATTTGCCAAATTTGGTGAAATTCATTCAAAACCTTCTCCAAAAATTCCAAGTAAATTCATGCAGCCTCTGGGTGCATTGAGTGACCAGCTCACCAAGTTACAGCTCCAGAAAAATTTATCTCTTTACCAAAACCTACTGTCGAACACCTGCAATGCTTAGTCACTGTCAAGTTTCAGTTAACTTCAGAGTTCAGTCAGTGCTCACTGTCGTTTTCTTCAGAGACGGGCGTCGATCTCGCCAGTACCCTCGCGTCGCCTTGCTCCTCGTCCTCGCCCACTTGTTCCTGCACCGCACGAGTGCCTGGCATCTTGCGGGCGTCGGCGACGAGCAGCAGAAGGTGCGCCGCCCCGTGACCGACGCCGGCGGCGGCTTTGCGGACGCCAGCGGGAGACACGGCGCCGCCGACTCCACCCAGCGCCGCCCAAACCACCGGAGCCCGCCGCGTGGCCGTCCACTCCCCCGAATGCGCTGCCGCTCTCGTCGTGAACCCCAGGGCGCGGAGCGCGCTCTCTGCCGTCATTGAGCCCGTGCGGTCACCTCACCGTGGGCAGACGCCATTACGCCAAGACCAACCCCGTTCAGCTGCAAAACGAGTCCAGTAACATCCACTGATGCTGCTCGACCGCTCAAACCCCCTGCCAACCCACTGCTCTGCCGTAATCGCTCGCCGGAGATTCTCCGTTCACGGCCACCCCGTCGATCTGCCTATAAATAGGGGCCCCGAGCTTCAACTCGAGCACCCACCAGCCCTACACTTCCCCTAGAGCACGCCCAGCCACTGGAAGAGCCGCGAGGGGGTCTCCTTCCTCGACTCCGGCCGCCGCGATCCGCCACGGGATCCAGCCCGATTCGCCCCCGTGTGTGCTCCACAGCCCCCATTCTCTTGCCAGTAGCTTCTCCTTGCATCACCCGTTCTGACCCGCGCCTCAATTCATACTTTGCAACCCTCCACCGGAGTTCCCCAACCTCACCCGAACCGCCGTCCGCCGGAGATAGTGTCGCCATCGACGTGGTGCTCCCCGTTGGACGAGTCCACCACCCACCGACGCGGAAGAAGACACTGAAGCTCTTGGTACCCTCCGTTCTCCTAACTCGCCGTGGTTCGACGCCGGCGTCCATCGCCGTCTTCGGGCGCCGGCGAACTTTCAAACTTGACATGCGGGCCCCGCGTGTCAGCCTCTGTTTTATTTCCCCGAACCATTTTCTGTTGGCGCCTTCGGGAAAAATACGTTTTCTCCTTGCGCTTGCGCATTTCCAAACGAACCGTTTTCTGTTTTCTCAGTTAAAACCCTGGAACTTTTCTGTTTCATTACAGATAAGTCCCTGGACAGAAACCTTTATAACTTTTTAATGAAAAGGTATTTTTGAGTGATTCTTTTTCTGTCAATCTCCAAATTTTGTCTAGTTTTTTATGGGATTTATTTGAAAAATATTTGGCAAAGTTTCTGTGCATGTGTTGGTTTTCACGTTAGTACCCCCGTTTCGTGATTGCCATAGGTTCCGGGAGAGGGGACGGAGCCGCGAACTTCGCCGAGCTAGATTCCGACTGCTCCGAACCAGGCAAGCATGTTTGAACATTTGATATGGCAGATGTTTTGCATGTTCATGTGAAAGTTTGTGCGTGGCATGTGAGTGTCGATAAATACCTCGTTGCTTGTAAGGCAACGACTCGGTTGTTCCGAAGTTGCGATGACCTCTGATGAGAGGTGGCCTAATCATGTAGTGACATGAAGGGCAGAAAGGTGGTACTGTTGTAGCATGCCAGCCTTGCGTCATCCGACTCTCTTCGACGTTAACATGGTTGGAGCCACGTTATCGATCTTTTCCCGCATGTTCCAAAGTTGCGATGACCTCTGATGAGAGGTGGCCTAATCATGTGGTGACATGA
Organism: Triticum aestivum; assembly: GCF_018294505.1. NCBI lineage: Eukaryota > Viridiplantae > Streptophyta > Magnoliopsida > Poales > Poaceae > Triticum > Triticum aestivum. The sequence goes on from NC_057814.1 coordinate 147,393,711, forward strand.
AGGGCAGCAAGGTGGTACTGTTGTAGAATGCCAGCCTTGTGTCATCCGACTTTTCCGACGTTAACATGGTTGGAGCCGTGTTATCGTCCCTTCCCCTTTCCGTGCTACCACATGTCTCATTGCCAGGATACGGTTTAGTAAGTTGGCAACCCCTTATAGCGCGCGTATAGAAATTTGATCCCATGCTACGCGAGGTTGTAGCCTCCCCGACTCAGGGTTTTTCCTGAATGTTGCCGAGGGTGATCCCTGGCTTCGGATGGTTAAATTGGGTGTGTACTGGTTAGACGTGTTCCTTCCAGAACACCGTAGACGGAACTAGTCCCCGTGACTACTGAAATCCGTTGGCTGTGGTTAAGTACAAACTCTGCAGAGTCAATTCTTTCCAAATCATCGTATCCATGATCAGTAATGTAGCCTTTACATCCAAATCTATCCGTGTGAAAACCTTGCCCCCGGTGAACAAGCTCAAGCGGTAAAATCTCAGATTTATTGTTATTCCAGTTGATGGACTAACTTTATTTTGTGTCTCATGCTTGTGATAATTTATGTCTCCGAGCTATTGTATTAATGAGTTGTGACATAAGCCCTTTATGTGACGTCGCGCAGACGTCCGACTGTGGTGTGTACTCGTTTCTCACTTTCGATATAAGCCCTTTATGTGATGTCGCTCAGACGTCCGACTGCGGCATGCACTGTCTTTACTTTCTGTTATAAGCCCTTTATGTGGTGTCGCCCCGACGCCCGACTGTGGCATTATTATTCCGCATTTTCCGCTCGAGGAGTCTTTCAGACACTCGTTTGGCACCTGTATTTTTATTCCGCATTTTCCTCTCGAGGAGTCTTTCAGACACTCGTTTGGCACCCGCATTACTATTCTGCAGTTTCCGCTCGAGGCGTCATTCAGACCCTCGCTTGGCACCCAGTATTTATTATCTCTGTGTCTGATCGCACTGGTTAACTTATTCATGTGCTTCATGTTTGCATTTGTTATACCTTATGTCCGAACTGTCTTGCGAGTACTTTCATAGTACTCACCTGGCTTGTTGATTTGGCCAGATGTTGACGAAGGCGATCTCTTGGATGAAGAGTTTGATAGCGCGTCCGACGCCTGGAGGAGTCCCAGTCAGTCCTGCGCGATCCCGGATATTGGTCACTTGTATCGTTTACGCTTCCGCCACCCGCTATAAGTCTTCTCGAGCCTCACTCCAACGCTCGAAGAGTTGCAGTATTCTGGAATCATGTCACTCGCTTCGCGATGATATTTCCACCACCGTTATTATCGTGAGTTAGAAGTTTGCCACCCTATCCGCCGTATTGTTTTATCGGCGTGCATGTAATAAATGGTTGGGCAGTCTCTGCTCAACTTTGTATTATTAGTACTCCTGGTATTTTTCTTCTGTGACCAATGTATTGTCTATCAGTGAGAAGGAATTCTTCCTCGCTGGTCCGTAACAGGGATTGGTTTCTCAATAATTATTTTATTGAAAAACCGGTCGTGACAAGCTTGGTATCAGAGCCAGGCTGACTGTAGGAAGCCACTAGGTGCGATCGCTAATCGGTTATTAGCGTCTTTAGTGCTTCTTCAGCATTTTTGCAATTGTAGCTATTTTCTGTTGGTCATCATAAAATTTATGACATGACTACTCATAATTTTTGCCTACTTTTGTAGATGGCTGGCAGCAGCTGTGAGAATCGAGTGTTCACCAACGTGCCCGAGGGGTTTGTCAAGCTCCTCGTCTCCATCACCAAGCTCGCGATTGGGCCAGCAGCTCGCCCGGAGTTCACCCTCTATCAGCACAAGCTCAGTGATGACGTGTCTATGCACCAGGCTGTGGTGCAGTTCAAGGGAGGACGTTCAGCTGCACGCCATTTCCGTTTTACGGGAAGGGCCATGCCTACGGAGAGGCATGCCATGCAGATGGCTGCCCGTGAGGCGATAGCTCGCCTTCGGGACATCCTTCCTACGATGAAGACTCGTCGCTACCGCTACCTCCCATGCCATGTGCCTTACACCAGCCATTATGCGTTCGCCTGCCATCGGGGAGAGCGAGATGAAGCCATCGAGATGGTTGTGGAGTATCTCAAGGCTCTGGAGGAGTCTTTCGACAACCTCGTAGATGATCTTGTGGCTGCCCGCATGGACTTAGTCCGGGGCGGTCCTGCCAGCAGGAAGGAGCTTCTCCACACGGTTCCGCCTCTGACATTCGTCTCGTCTTCAGCCTCGTATGCACCGGCCGTTTTGGCCACTGCTCGCCGTCTGCCTACCACTGAGGAGTTCGACCGAGTCATCGCTCCTACTCCAGTCAGAGCCGCACCGCCTGCCGCACGCGCTCTACCACCAGTCGCCCCCGCACCATCACCGCAGCGCAGCGTCGCACGCCAGGAACCAGCTAGAGAGGAGGAGGTTGATTCTCCTGGACCGCTGAGCCTTGCCATCGGCAAGGGGAAGGAGATCTTCACCATCTCCGACTGAGAGCACCGAGTAGCCGCGTGTTATGCCTGCTTGTATGATGTGTTGTTTTTATCTGTACGCTAGTTTGTATTGGTGTGTTTGCCGCCTTCCGGAGTAGTACGCTAGTTTTTAATAACATGTCAGGATTGTGTACGCTCAACCTGAGTGCTGTATCTTGTGTTTGCTTTCGCATGTAAGATTTGTGTTAAGCACTTCTTCTCCGTGAAAATCATTTGTGTTTCTTGAAAACCTTGAAACCTTTTTGATTATTGCCTTTGCAAGGGTTTTCCTGCGCTACGCAGTTTTTTTCTCATGGGTTTTGCAAATGATACCCCAGACTGGAAAAATGTCTCGCCCTTGGACTCGCTCTATGCCCAATCAGCCAGAAGAGGTTTACGGAACAGAGACCAGCAACAATTTCACTCAGGGTCAGTCCAGCCAACAGGACAGCGAAGCGGCACTATCTCAAGTATGCCGTCTCTTCGAGCAAAGCCAGCAACAGCACCAGGAGATGATGAACCATGTCATCAATATGGGAAACCACCGTGAACCCTATCAACCACATTCCAAGTTATCTGAGTTACAGAAGACTCGCCCCTCAACTTTTGCTCACACCGACAGGCCACTGGAAGCCGATGATTGGCTTCGCGAGATTGAAAGGAAACTGATTATCGCTCAATGCTCAGATCATGAGAAGGTGCTTTATGCACCACACTACCTTACTGGAGCAGCCGCAGCATGGTGGGAAAACTTCCTACACATGCACCCCAGGGAACACAACATCACCTGGGAAGAATTCAAGGAAGGCTTTCGTGGGGCACACATTCCCAGGAGCATCCTAAAGATCAAGAAGAGAGAGTTTGATGACCTGAAGCAAAGAGGCATGACCGTCACAGAATACAACGGCCAGTTTACCCAACTGTCTCGTTATGCCTACGACGAGCACATGACAGAAAACAAGAAGATGGAAAAATTCCTGGACGGCCTGGCACCAGCATTAAGATGCCAACTGATTGTACACACCTTTCCGGATTTTAAGACGCTGGTGGACAAGGCCATCACCCTGGAGAATGAGCGCCGTAGTCTGGAAGATATCCGCAAGCGGAAGAGGGACAAGACGACTCTTGCCCGCAGCAACCGAGGCAAGACTGAGGTCCCAAGGACAGACACGAGGAGATCCACGACTACTGAGCCAAGACCCGTCGGACAATTTCATGCCAGAGACAAGGAGTTCACGTACCGTCCAGGGGTCACCTGCTATGCTTGTGGTCAACAAGGGCATTATGCTAAACAGTGCCCGAAGCCAAGAGACTCGGCACCCAAGCCGAACAATGGTGGAAACAATCCAGGCCCCAAGCGCAACAACTTCAATCCCAGCAACAACCACAGGAAGGGTCACTTGAACCATGTGACCAGGGAAGAAGCGCAGAATGCCCCAGACATCGTGCTCGGTACGTTCCCTGTCAACACAGTACCTGCCACGGTTTTGTTTGATTCTGGAGCTTCCCATTCATTCGTTTCGAAGAGTTTTGTTTCGCAACATGGTTTTCCGATACTCCCCTTGGAAAAATCTATGATCATCAAGTCCCCCGGAAATAAGCAAATTGCTCAGGGTTACTGCCAGGGAGTGGTCATTGAGTTCGAAGGACTACCATTCCACGCGAATCTCATCGTGTTGGAAAGTAAAGGACTGGATGTCATTTTAGGAATGGACTGGTTAACCACCAACAAAGGATTCATCGACTGTTTCAATCGGGCAGTGATTCTCACTCACCATCACGGCAAGACAATAAGAGTTTCCGCCCAAGAAAGGCCACGATCACAGAAGCCAAAACTGAACAAGATGGACATCGCAGAATTAAGAAAAGTGCCAGTGGTATGCGAGTTCCCTGATGTGTTCCCGGAAGAACTACCAGGTATGCCACCAGACCGAGAGTTCGAATTCAGCATTGAATTAGCACCTGGCACCGCTCCCATTTATAAGAAGCCGTATAGAATGGCACCCTCAGAATTGGTGGAGTTGAAGAAGCAGATAAAAGAATTATTGGACAAAGGATTTATACGAGCCAGCTCCTCACCATGGGGTTCGCCCGTATTGTTCGCCAAGAAGAAGGATGGGACACTGAGACTATGCATAGACTATCGAGCCCTCAATATGGTCACCATCAAAAACAAATACCCGATGCCACGGATAAATGATTTGTTTGACCAACTCGCACAAGCTAAAGTATCTTCAAAGATTGATTTGAGATCAGGATACCATCAACTGAAGGTAAGAACAGAGGATATCCCCAAGACAGCATTCACTTCCAGATATGGGTTATACGAGTTTACGGTGATGCCGTTTGGACTAACAAACGCCCCCGCATATTTCGTCCACCTCATGAATAAAGTATTCATGAAATTCATGGACAAATTTGTGGTGGTATTCATTGACGACATTCTGGTTTACTCAAGGACACCAGAAGAACATGCTGAGCACCTCAGGATTGTTTTGGGAGAATTGAGGAAACATCAGTTGTACGCCAAATTTAGCAAATGCGAATTTTGGCTAAGACAAGTTGGTTTCTTGGGCCATATTTTGAACCAAGAAGGCGTGGCCGTAGACCCAGAAAAAGTCAAGGCCATACTAGACTGGAAGCCACCCGCGAATGTTACAGATGTGCGGAGTTTCCTAGGAATGGCCGGATATTACAGGAGATTTATTGAAGGATTCTCCACTGTGGCAAAGCCTATGACCCAACTACTCAAGAAAGACAAGAAATTCGTATGGACGGAAGCATGTGAGCAGAGCTTCCAAGAACTCAAGAAAAAGCTGACAACCGCACCAGTCTTAACCGTACCAGACATACACAAGAGCTTTGAGGTGTATTGTGACGCGTCCCGAAAAGGTCTCGGATGTGTGCTAATGTAGGATGGCAAAGTTGTCGCATATGCCTCCAGACAGCTGCGAAAACATGAGGAAAATTACCCAACACATGACTTGGAACTAGCAGCAGTTATACATGCACTCAAGGAGTGGAGGCACTTTCTGTTGGGAAATCGGTGTGAAATATATACGGACCATAAGAGCCTCAAATATATCTTCACACAACCAGAGCTGAATTTACGCCAACGACGCTGGTTGGAACTGGTCAAAGACTATGACGTTGGCATCCACTACCATCCAGGAAAAGCAAATGTAGTGGCCGATGCCCTTAGCCGAAACCCCAGCCCGGACAGTGACGGTCAGCAAAACTTGAGGCCTGAGTTTCAGCGAGAGTTCACTCGGCTCAACATGATGTTAGTCTCTGAGGGCACCATATCGAACCTGGAGATACAACCCACCCTAGTGGAACAAATCAAGAAGGCTCAACAGGGACATCCCAGTATCGAAGGCATAAAGAAGAAAATGAACCGTAGTAAGACTTCAGAATTCGTCACGGACAGTGAAGGAACATTATGGTACCGGGACAGACTTTGCGTACCTAACATTGAGGAACTCAAGCAACAGATCTTGACGGAGAGCCACACCGCTCCATACTCGATACATCCTGGAGGAACCAAAATGTACAAGGACATTCAGGAAAGATTTTGGTGGCACGGTATGAAAAGAGATATAGCCACATTCGTTGCTTGTTGCGATTCATGTCAGCGCATCAAGGCTGAGCACCAAAAGCCAGCAGGGCTACTCCAGCCTAACAGGATACCGGAGTGGAAATGGGATGAAATCGGAATGGACTTCATTGTCGGATTACCCAGATCACAGCGTGGAAATGACGCCATCTGGGTCATCACAGACCGACTAACCAAGGTTGCTCACTTCATTCCCGTGAAGACTACCTACTCCACACAAAGACTGGCAAAACTCTATCTCTCCCGTATAGTTTGCTTGCACGGAGTCCCAAAGACTATAATATCTGACCGAGGCACCCAATTCGTCTCCAAATTTTGGGAACAACTACAACAAGCTCTGGGCACGCAACTAGCTTTCAGTACAGCATACCACCCTCAGACAGATGGACAAACAGAACGTGTAAACCAAATCCTAGAGGATATGCTAAGAGCCTGTGTGCTCACCTATGGATCCAGTTGGGAAGAGAGTTTGCCGTATGCCGAATTTGCGTACAACAACAGTTTCCAAACCAGTTTGCAAATGGCACCCTTTGAAGCATTGTACGGATGGAGGTGTCGTACCCCATTGAATTGGTCAGAAACAGGTGACAGCCGTATCTTCGGCCCAGATATGCTTAAGGAGGCCGAGGAAAAAGTTAAACAAATCAGGGACAGACTCAAGACAGCAGAAAGCCGACAAAAGAGCTACTATGATCAGAAGCATCGTGAGGTCAGCTTTGAACCTGGTGATTCCGTATACCTCCGAGTATCTCCTATGAGGGGTCTGCAACGGTTCAAAATTAAGGGGAAGCTAGCCCCAAGATTTATTGGACCATTTTGTGTGAAGGCACGAAGAGGCACGGTAGCCTACCAACTAGACCTGCCCAAGGAGCTGTCAGACGTCCATGACGTATTCCACGTCTCGCAATTGAGGAAATGTGTGAGTAACCCGGAGAAACATGTACCTCATGAGGACATTGATATGCAACCAGATCTCACCTACAGAGAAAGGCCAGTAAAGATTTTAGAAGAGTTTGAACGGAGGACCCGTCAGAAAACGATAAAAAATTTCAGGGTCCAGTGGAGCAATCACACTGAGGGTGAAGCCACATGGGAAAGGGAAGGTTTCCTCCGAGCAGAGTATCCATATCTATTTGAGGATCAGCAGAAATCTCGAGGACGAGATTTTTCCTAAGGGGGTAGGTGTTGTGACACCCAAGTTTTTATTTGGATTTTTCAAAAGATTTTATTTGACTTGAAGGGAGTGATTTAAAAAAATTTCTTCAAGAGAACTCTCACTCTCAAATATTTTTCTTTATGGCAAAAATTTTATTTAAATTCACCCAAGATCCTCCTTTGGTCTTGGAGGTTCTTGCTTTTCATTGGACTCAAGACAAAATGTTTTTCATTTGAGAAAATAACCTTTGAAATATTTTTGAGAATGCACTATGGCTTTTGGAAAGTACTTTGCCACTTTCAACTATTCCTTCTTGCCATGGCATTAGTGCAAATCCTCTCTCCTAACCCTTCCCTCACCTTTGGATCATGATTTGCATCAAATCCAGCAAGTTGAACCTCCTCATGTAATCATTTCCATTCAAATTCTATTCAAATAAATTTCCGTCTTCTCTTATAGCACTTGGAGATTTACAAAGGAACTCCATTTTCTGTTTGGACTTTTACCACCAAACTTCTTTCCCCTCCTAGTCCTTTGAACCCTCAACCTAGAACCATGAAGATCCACTAGTCTCCAGTTCAAAAATTTCAAACTATATCAAATGCAAGTTTGGACCAGATTTGCCAAATTTGGTGAAACTCATTCAAAACCTTCTCCAAAAATTCCAAGTAAATTCATGCAGCCTCTGGGTGCATTGAGTGACCAGCTCACCAAGTTACAGCTCCAGAAAAATTTATCTCTTTACCAAAACCTACTGTCGAACACCTGCAATGCTTAGTCACTGTCAAGTTTCAGTTAACTTCAGAGTTCAGTCAGTGCTCACTGTTGTTTTCTTCAGAGACGGGCGTCGATCTCGCCAGTACCCTCGCGTCGCCTTGCTCCTCGTCCTCGCCCACTTGTTCCTGCACCGCATGAGTGCCTGGCATCTTGCGGGCGTCGGCGACGAGCAGCAGAAGGTGCGCCGCCCCGTTACCGACGCCGGCGGCGGCTTTGGGGACGCCAGCGGGAGACACGGCGCCGCCGACTCCACCCAGCGCCGCCCAAACCACCGGAGCCCGCCGCGTGGCCGTCCACTCCCTCGAATGCGCTGCCGCTCTCGTCGTGAACCCCAGGGCGCGGAGCGCGCTCTCTGCCACCGTTGAGCCCGTGCGGTCACCTCACCGTGGGCAGACGCCATTACGCCAAGACCAACCCCGTTCAGCTGCAAAACGAGTCCAGTAACATCCACTGATGCTGCTCGACCGCTCAAACCCCCTGCCAACCCACTGCTCCGCCGTAATCGCTCGCCGGAGATTCTCCGTTCACGGCCACCCCGTCGATCTGCCTATAAATAGGGGCCCCGAGCTTCAACTCGAGCACCCACCAGCCCTACACTTCCCCTAGAGCACGCCCAGCCACTGGAAGAGCCGCGAGGGGGTCTCCTTCCTCGACTCCGGCCGCCGCGATCCGCCACGGGATCCAGCCCGATTCGCCCCCGTGTGTGCTCCAGAGCCCCCATTCTCTTGCCAGTAGCTTCTCCTTGCATCACCCGTTCTGACCCGCGCCTCAATTCGTACTTTGCAGCCCTCCACCGGAGTTCCCCAACCTCACCCGAACCGCCGTCCGCCGGAGATAGTGTCGCCATCGACGTGGTGCTCCCCGTTGGACGAGTCCACCACCCACCGACGCGGAAGAAGACACTGAAGCTCTTGGTACCCTCCGTTTCTCCTAACTCGCCGTGGTTCGACGCCGGCGTCCATCGCCGTCTTCGGGCGCCGGCGAACTTTCAAACTTGACATGCGGGCCCCGCGTGTCAGCCTCTGTTTTATTTCCCCGAACCGTTTTCTGTTGGCGCCTTCGGGCAAAATACGTTTTCTCCTTGCGCTTGCGCATTTCCAAACGAACCGTTTTCTGTTTTCTCAGTTAAAACGCTGGAACTTTTCTGTTTCATTACAGATAAGTCCCTGGACAGAAACCTTTATAACTTTTTAATGAAAAGGTATTTTTGAGTGATTCTTTTTCTGTCAATCTCCAAATTTTGTCTAGTTTTTTATGGGATTTATTTGAAAAATATTTGGCAAAGTTTCTGTGCATGTGTTGGTTTTCACGTTAGTACCCCCGTTTCGTGATTGCCGTAGGTTCCGGGAGAGGGGACGGAGCCGCGAACTTCGCCGAGCTAGATTCCGACTTCTCCGAACCAGGCAAGCATGTTTGAACATTTGATATGGCAGATGTTTTGCATGTTCATGTGAAAGTTTGTGCGTGGCATGTGAGTGTCGATAAATACCTCGTTGCTTGTAAGGCAACGACTCGGTTGTTCCGAAGTTGCGATGACCTCTGATGAGAGGTGGCCTAATCATGTAGTGACATGAAGGGCAGAAAGGTGGTACTGTTGTAGCATGCCAGCCTTGCGTCATCCGACTCTCTTCGACGTTAACATGGTTGGAGCCACGTTATCGATCTTTTTCCCGCATGTTCCAAAGTTGCGATGACCTCTGATGAGAGGTGGCCTAATCATGTGGTGACATGAAGGGCAGTAAGGTGGTACTGTTGTAGCATGCCAGCCTTGTGTCATCCGACTTTTCCGACGTTAACATGGTTGGAGCCGTGTTATCGTCCCTTCCCCTTTCCGTGCTACCACATGTCTCATTGCCAGGATACGGTTTAGTAAGTTGGTAACCTCTTTCCGTGTACACACCAAACAGAGAGGCCGGGATGATGGTACCTTGGCCCAGGATTAAAGCCAGTCATTCGGTTAGGGGGCATGGGTGTTTCCGGTTGGGACCGAGAGGGGGGCACCCCCTTATAGCGCGCCTGTAGAAATTTGATCCCATGCTACGCGAGGTTGTAGCCTCCCCGACTCAGGGTTTTTCCTGAATGTTGCCGAGGGTGATCCCTGGCTTCGGATGGTTAAATTGGGTGTGTACTGGTTAGACGTGTTCCTTCCAGAACACCGTAGACGGAACTAGTCCCCGTGACTACTGAAATCCGTTGGCTGTGGTTAAGTACAAACTCTGCAGAGTCAATTCTTTCCAAATCATCGTATCCATGATCAGTAATGTAGCCTTTACATCCAAATCTATCCGTGTGAAAACCTTGCCCCCGGTGAACAAGCTCAAGCGGTAAAATCTCAGATTTATTGTTATTCCAGTTGATGGACTAACTTTATTTTGTGTCTCATGCTTGTGATAATTTATGTCTCCGAGCTATTGTATTAATGAGTTGTGACATAAGCCCTTTATGTGACGTCGCGCAGACGTCCGACTGTGGTGTGTACTCGTTTCTCACTTTCGATATAAGCCCTTTATGTGATGTCGCTCAGACGTCCGACTGCGGCATGCACTGTCTTTACTTTCTGTTATAAGTCCTTTATGTGGTGTCTCCCCGACGCCCGACTGTGGCATTATTATTCCGCATTTTCCGCTCGAGGAGTCTTTCAGACACTCGTTTGGCACCTGTATTTTTATTCCGCATTTTCCTCTCGAGGAGTCTTTCAGACACTCGTTTGGCACCCGCATTACTATTCTGCAGTTTCCGCTCGAGGCGTCATTCAGACCCTCGCTTGGCACCCAGTATTTATTATCTCTGTGTCTGATCGCACTGGTTAACTTATTCATGTGCTTCATGTTTGCATTTGTTATACCTTATGTCCGAACTGTCTTGCGAGTACTTTCATAGTACTCACCTGGCTTGTTGATTTGGCCAGATGTTGACGAAGGCGATCTCTTGGATGAAGAGTTTGATAGCGCGTCCGACGCCTAGAGGAGTCCCAGTCAGTCCTGCGTGATCCCGGATATTGGTCACTTGTATCGTTTACGCTTCCGCCACCCGCTATAAGTCTTCTCGAGCCTCACTCCGACGCTCGAAGAGTTGTAGTATTCTGGAATCATGTCACTCGCTTCGCGATGATATTTCCACCACCGTTATTATCGTGAGTTAGAAGTTTGCCACCCTATCCGCCGTATTGTTTTATCGGCGTGCATGTAATAAATTGTTGGGCAGTCTCTGCTCAACTTTGTATTATATTTAGTACTCCTGGTATTTTTCTTCTGTGACCAATGTATTGTCTATCAGTGAGAAGGAATTCTTCCTCGCTGGTCCGTAACAGGGATTGGTTTCTCAATAATTATTTTATTGAAAAACCGGTCGTGACAAGAAAATGATTCCGACAAGCTTGACCCCAAAACTGCGCACAGTGAAGGTCTTGGCACTAGAATCTATCGGCCCCAACCTGGAGCAAGTTGTCAGTTTCCTGAGATACTTTCCACGGCTGGAGAAGCTATATATGAAGGTGATGTTCCTTTCCTATGAAATGTTAACAATAAGGGAGTTCAATTTGTGACATCTTTTTCAATGTTTACAATGACAATGTACTACGATTTCTGAACGATTCTTTTGGAGGATTTCAGTACATACAAGTCCCCCCCCCCATATTGGTTGCTTGATCCATATGGTTACAATCTATAATCATTTCTCCTTTGGATTCATCTGTACTAGTTTTCTTAGGGCACTTTTCATCCACTCCAACCTCTTGTGAAGAAGGCTACATTTTTCTAGAATGTAATCAAATGCCCTTGTTAATCATGTGAGATCGAAGATGGCATGTTAGTGCATTTTACAAATCCTGCAAACCAAATAGGCCTGTAGTAGTGTTCGAAACTGCATGTAGGCACTAACACGTTTTCTTCTTTTGCAGATAAGATTAGGCCCAGTGGTGGATAATGTGATACAATATAACAATCACGTCGAATGCCTGGATATGCATCTCTCAGAAATTATTTTGAACTCCTACCGAGGGACCTTACCGGAGATTACATTCGCCAGGTTCTTTGTTGTCAGAGCAAGGGTGCTGAAGGTAATGAGGTTTGCCTTAGATTTATTTTGCAAAAATGAATGGTTTGTTGATCAGCGCCGGCGCCTACGGCAGAATGGAATAGGCTCCAAAAATGCTGAATTTCATTTTGGAACTTCAGATGACAGAGTAATCGGAAGTCATCGTGTCAACCCCATACATGACTTCTCAGTGGCTGACCCCTTTGCAAAAATTATGAGGTTTCGAAACTAGACTTAGAATTCGTAATATTAGTTTGAACCTCTCTAATATCCATGTTTAGCGGATCAGCGCGAGTGTTTGCAGCTGATGAGCTGAATTTCATTTCTAATATCAGTTTGAACCTTGTAATCTTCGAATTTGAGCCATATAACTCTGGAATTTGAACCTTGTAATATTTCGAGCTTTTGTGGTACAATCGCTGAAATGGCATCGTATGAGACTCGTATATTGGTAGCACTATTTTGACCTTAATATGTAATGGTCTTAGATTTTATTAACCATTCTCAAATATGTTTACCTTGTCGATCTCACAGCACACGATCTGTATAGCTAACTCGACTGCGATCTTCGACATTATTGCACACAGTTGGTTTCTTCAACCGTGTGCCCTGTAGAGCGCAGAATTAATTATCGCACTGGAGTGTCCATCATCACCCTTCTGTGTAACTTTGACCTCATTACCCACGGGTAAACTTATGACGAAGTCATTCCACACACTTCATTTTTACAAAGCTTTTTGCCAATAAATGCCCATGATTTGTCCCTCTTCTAGCCAACATGTGGCCAAACTAGCCGGGCGGGAACTTGTGCGGTAAACTACACTGTAGCGCGGGAACAGGCTCACCGGTGATACATTTGGCGCCTCTTCGAGCCCATGCATGGTCAAACAAACCGCGTGCGGTGCGGTGTTGTCAAGCGTGCTCTGGAATCCTCCGCTATGAACACCGTGAAAAGACATGACGATTACAGGCCGGTCGGCCCCCATTTATTACAACGGCCATTTAACCCTTGTGATCTCTTCAACCTTTCGATCGCGCCCCACCATTGCAAGAAGCACACCCACCACAAGAAATTCTTAGAGGGTATCCTACGCGGCTCCATTGGCGCTCCGAGCGGCTGACGACGGCGAGCAGCAGTTCACCATGCATGCCGTGGTGGACACCCATAGAAGGTTCACGGACCACTCGGTGGTGTACACCAACGACCCGGTCTGGGTGGAGCACTCCATCCACATCACGGAGATGTTGCTTGCCGAGGAGAAGTACAGGTGGTCGGGTTTAACCTCGAGTACACCCGCGCTCGTGCCGGGTCTCATCCCGAGCTCACCGTCGCCCAGATATGCGTGCGCCACCACATCCTCGTCTACCACTACTGCCTGGCCACAAGGCCTTGCGAGCGTTTCGCCAGGTTTGTCAACAGCCCCCACTACATGTTCGCCATGGTGGACATCACCAACAATGTCAAGGCGCTCGAGAATTCTGGCATCGCCTGCCAGAATCTTGTCGACATCCAGGGCCAATACAAGATCTGGGGCTGCAAGGAGAATGAGAAGGACTCACTGGTTCACCTTGCCGAGGCCATCATCGACCCCTATTACAGAGACATGAAGGATTCCTGCAACAAGGACAAGCGTGCCTGGCACTCGGCCTGGATGGAGAAACTCGACAAAGCTGACGTCGTGTACGCGGCCAAGGAGGCGTACATGAGCTACGACATGTACAGGCGGACCGTTGATGTGAGGAAGTGCTTCCTTCCCCAAAACGGCCAGGGATCTAGCCGGAAGCAGAGCAATGGTAAGCGTCATCTCAACAAAAAGTAGATGATTAGATCCTCATTTCTCCTAGTTTAGTATGCATGTAATTGCTTACTTTGGAGTGTGGAAATGTTATGTGTGTAGTCACTTGTGTAATTGTATGCTTAATTTCGTCATGCAATGCTGTCTTTTTAAGTATATATGTTGATGCTCTGTAGACAGAGCGTAGATGTTGTGCAGACAAAGAAAATCACATCGCACATGGACTAAACAATGGAACCCGTCGGTGATGTTTTCATCAATCACTCACAATTGTATACCAGTAATCGTTTGCTCACAACACACACAGCTTGTTAACAGGAATCGTCTGTGTTGTTATAGGTCTTCCCACACGTTTATGATTACAGATCTGTTTGCTTCGTACACACACATCTTGTCAACTTCAACCGTTTCTGTTCTCTTGGCTCAACACAAACAGTTCATCCGAGTGAACTGTATGTCGTATATCGCACACACCTTCATCTGGCAGCCTGTTTCTGTTGTTCCGCCTCATCACAAAAAGTTTATCTGAGTGAACTGTATGCTGTATATCGCACACGCCTTCATCTGCCTGCCCGTTTCTTTTGTTCTGCCTCATCGCAAACAGTTAATTGAACTGAATCGTATGCCCGGCATTGCACACGGAACTAAAATCTGGACCGTGTTTGATGTATCCTTCATCGCAAAAGTCGTGCATCCTTTTTTATGGTTATTTTACTTCATCGTTTGCGATTAATGCATCACACACAGTTTCGTCAAAGGGTCTCTGATCGTAGTGTCGCGTTAGCAGCATCCTGCAGTAGTGAAGGCACCGGCAAGATGGCTTGCCGGGAAAAGCTTGTTTACTTAAAATTATAAAGGTGTTTCTCCTCTGCATGGATATAGCACATGCACATGTATCCGACAAGCCTGTCTTTTTTTTATTAATATGCGGATAAGTAAGTACAAGTCTTATAGAGCACAAACGTGAATGAAAGAGATTACATATTAAGACTGAAATTGGGCAAATGCCTACATATTTTATATTGAAAAAAGATAAGTGCCCGGTAATCGCTTTCTTGTCCCTCTCCTCCTAGGAACTACGATGGGAGGCAAAGAGGGCAAAAGGAGCGCCTGGGCATAAGCCTGGCTTGACCCCGTCAGGACTCGCAGAACACAGCCTGACAAGATCGGGAGGGCGCGGATGAAGGTGATGGGCGGGGAGAGCAGCTAGGCGATGCCCTGGTCACCGCCACCAGGGCCAGTAGGGCGCGGTAGGGCGGACGAAGACGAAGTCCATGAGGAAGCCTGTCGGGGTCCAACTAGAAGACTAATGGAGGAGGCGGAGGCACCATCCACGCCCAACGCCCCAAAAAATTGCCTTGCTGGGGAGGAAATGCAGGTGCAGATGGTGGTGCCGCCGACCTCCCACTGACGGTGGCGGTGCGACTGGTGATCAGCCAGAGTCGGAGCCATCGTCCTCCCCATCGGTGTCGTTGTCATCGCCGTCACTTTCCTCCTCGTCGCTATTGCTCGAGGAGGAGCATTCGTCGTCGGCCGAGCTCTCCGCGCAGCACCCTAAGCGAGCACCCAAACGCCCGAAGACCTTGACGGAGAGCAGGGTGGCATCCATTAACTTGAAGTGGAGGAGGTGCCCTGCCGCCAAGCTATGGGCACGAGCGAAGGTCTTCCAGCCATGTCGGAGAAGCATGACATGAGGTGTAGGGAACTCTACATCCGCTCGCATGCTACCGTTGCAGCAGCCCCTCATATGCAGCCTCAACCCTGGCAGTTGTTCAACCTCCGTTACCCTTGGGAATGGGGTAGGAAGCTGAAGACGGCCGCGGGGAGGCCCGCGCAGATTGATGATAAACTCAAGTGGCTGGTCACCGACGTGGCTTTTGTTCGGATCCTGAGCGATCGGAGGAGGGGCGATCAAAGCCCTGCTCCGTCCTCCTCGACCCCAAGTGCCACGATGGTCAGGTCCGTGTCCTCTTCCACCTTCCGTCACGTCGGGCCCCGCCCCCGCGTCCTCGACGGGAGGAGGGAGGCGCTGTCGAGCAGAAGCCCTCGTCGCCACCACTGGAACACCACCACTCTCTCTCCCTCTTGCCATGATGGAGAGGAGATGCTCGAAGGAAGGGAAGTGTGTGAGTAAGCGCCCCGCCCACTTCCCATTTTATAGGCGGACGGAGATGGGGGCTGGCTCCTCACCCTGGAGGCAACCTTCCCGCTCCACCAATCCGACTCCTCTGCATCACCAACAGTGCACGGAATCAAGACCGGCCTCCTGCACCTATCTGTGGCGCCTGGCTTTCTGCCATGGTGCTCATTCCTATGCCCCCCGCGTCCGCCACCAACCCTACACAATGCATGCAACATACGTGGCGGAAACGGTTGGGGCGGGAAAGCTAGTGGAATGGCGGCCCACAGATCGTGGCATGAATCTCCCCCGTGACGCCTTACACGACGCGCTGGAAAACCGGAAACTGACCCAAGCACAGGTTAATGAAGAAGCAAGGAAAATATCAAGAAAGAAGAAAATATAATTGCAAATCCCCTGCTTGTGTACCTGGTATGGCCTACCCCAACGGTGCTCGGCAGTACGTTTGGTCCAGGCCCGGGGGCTCTTGTCAGTGCAACAAACCTTCACATATGTTGCTCGGACTATACACATGAATGATTGCAAGGAAGAAAACAGCACCAAGAATTCAAGACAAAACCAAGCTAGAGAGGTAGCTCTTGGGGGAATCGAAGGGCGGATCAGGCAGACCAAGACAAGCCAAGGAAGAAAGATACAACTAAGGGAAAGCCTCCCTTGCCGGGCAGGCAAGCCTGGTCAGGTCAAGGCCGCCCCGAAGACAAGTCCCAAGAATTCCCCGACAGGCTTGCCGGGTCGCTGGCGGCCTACAACCACGCCAAGGCTCCACCGCTCCACCACATCGCAACTCAAGTCACCCATCGGTGCGGTGTCGAGCCCCCAGGTAGCTGGGTGGCTGTCTTTTGGCTTGTGGCAGCCATTTAGAAGGAAAATCGCCGCCATATGACACCCGTCTAAAGGCGTGTCAAGCAGATAGGTGGAAGATGACTAAGCGACACAACAGGCTTGCCGGGCTGCATCCACAACGTGATACCTAGCAGTGCATTTAATGCATCCTAACTGCCAGAGTTAGGTATGATATCACTGTTGGCTATCTAATCACTGAACAATGACTGTTTTTCCATTGTGGTAACCCCTTAACCCATAAAAGGAGGGTCGTTTCGACTTTAAAAAGGATTCGAACCATCGTGTACTCATACACGCGTAGCTGTTCTCCCCGAGGCGACCTTGCCGGGCGTGAGCGCCACGTCTCCACCACGGTCCTCCCATCAATCCACCAAAGCAGGAGTAGGGTTTTACACCTCACGATGGCCCGAACCTGGGTAAAAATCACCGGTGTCATCTCTGTCGTGTTGTCCCACGGCCTCTGCTCTTTTTGCAACATGACCTCTCCCCCAGCCGAACCATAAGAGGCCGATGGCCCCATAGGTGATCGTGTTCCACGACGACAATTGCAACTTCAAGAAGTTTGCTATAAACTCCCACAAAAGTTATCTGCGTTGCAGAAAATATTGACATGTCTTGAAGAGTTTGTTATCAAGAAGAATGCTATATTCTTTCAAGAAGTTTGAAGAACTTCACTGAGAAACATCTACATTGCAGAGAAGAGAAGGATATGTTTCAAGAAGAAAGCATATTGAAAAGATTGTGTGCCCGAGATAGTCCTGAAAGAATTGTTGAAGCAAAGCAATTTTTATTCGATGTGTCCGAAGAAGAATGATTGCAGTCAAGAAGATTGAAGACGAAGCGAAGTTGTAGCATTTGTTTCATTGTTCTTCTTTCTCTTATTTGAGTCATACGACCTCCGTACTATTAAGAGGGGTAAAGTATTCGAGACTTTTGTCTGTTGTGATGCTAAACCCAAATCATATGAAAGTTGCGAGAGAAATCTCTTTGTGTTCCGAGCAAATACTTGCCAGCAAGAGACTCTGAACCTCTTCGCCGCGAGAGATTTGTCTCAGACCAAAGAGTTAGCATTACTTTTTCCTCAAGTAATGTTACCATTGCTCTTAAAATCTGACTATTGAGAACGTGTCGATTGGCCATTGGCTGGACCGCGTGTCCAAAATGGTCATTTCCCACAAGGGAAGGCTGCGGCTATAAATAGCCACCCCGCACCACCATTGTTCGGTGGCTGCTCCGCTTGAGATTCTGAGAAGATTGATTGAGCACCCCTCACCGAGACTTTTGAGTTTAAAATCCACTTAGAGAAAATCAAGAGCCGAAACTTAGATAGTGGTTGAGCATCATAGTAGATCTGAGTTGAGAGTTCTTGTACCTATTACTCTTGAGACCTGCATACTCTCTAAACAGATAGGTGTCAGCTCGAGTGTTGAAGAGTTGTTGTCTTCACCGAGCAAAATCTTCAGCGACCAAGAGTCATTGTGGTTCGCGAAGAAATCTATCGAAGGTTTGGAGATTGCCAAAAAGAATCTACCACGAGTGAAATCAACTTAAGTTCGAGGAACTTCATGTTGAGGAGAATAGGATGGATAGAGTTTATCTCCTGTGTTGAATCACATGTCCCTCCAACTGGACGTAGCTCTTTTGCAGAAGAGTGAACTGGTCTACGAAACCATATGTCGCCATCGAGCACTACTGGTCATTTCTATGCTACTGCATTTCTTCCGGTAGTTCATTTTCGATGCTCTTTGCTGTCGATAGATATCTATCTGTGTACTGTGTTTCTTTATCTTCCAAGCAATCCTTTCAGTACTCTGACCATATTATGCTGCATATATGCTTTCGCAGTACTTAAGGTTGTTTGTCCGAATGTTCATTTGGTCATCATATGGTACTACTTAGTCATTGTGCTAAGTCTTGCTCTGATGAATAATTCGCAATAGTGTGCATGATCTGTGTCTGTTATGTGTGCAATTGCTTCATGTATGCAATTCTATCTACGCTGATAATGTTATTTCTCTGATAGTATTGATTCATAGAACTAAATCTGCTCAGCTGTGTTTTCATAGCAGTTCTGTTTCGGAAATAACTTTGTTTTAGGAACATTTTTGTATCGGAAACAATTTTGTTTTGCAACTAAGTTTGCTTCGGAAATAGTTTTCCTTCTGGAATAGTTTTCTTTCGTAGAACAGAAACTACTTAGTTGTTTATCAGTTGTGTTGTGTTGAGAGTATTCAACATTTTGAAAGAAATATTGAATCTCCCATTCACCCCCTCTGGTCGATATACTCCGGTCCTTACAATTGGTATCAGAGCAAGGTAATCCTTGTCTCTGCTTATTAAGGTCTAACCGCCTTGGAGTTTGGAGTATGTCGCTTGCAGGCCACCATGGGCACTCTGAAAGATTTCCTATCTTTGATGGAAATGATTATCTGTTCTGGAAACAAAAGATGATGATTCGACTGAAGTCTATCAACGAAGAAATGTGGCAGATCATGGAAAATGGCTACACAATTCAGTTTCCCAAATCTCCCACACCCAATGAAGAAAGAAACATTCAGCTGGATGAACAAGCAAAGGATATCATTAGCAACTATGTCTCAAGGAATGTATTCCTTCGGTACAGAAGACTTGGAACTGCGAAAGAAATCTGGGACAGATTAGATAAGATCAATGAAGGTGTTTCAACTCAGAAAGAAACACGAATGAATATTCTTCGGTCCAAGTTCAACCGCTTCAAGAGGCTCAAGAATGAAAATTGTCAAGAAACCTTTGATCGTTTGAATGGTATCGCAAATTAGTTGCAAGGTCTTGGTACTGAAGATATTACCGATCATGAGATTGTGAAGAAGTTGCTTCTGTCCTCGGACAGTTACTCCCATACCCTTGAGCTGATGATCAAGTGAAGTCGTGACTTCAAAAGTCTCGACGATGCTGATGTAATGGAGAAGCTGAACACCCATGAAGGACAACAAGAAGAGAAAAGAGATCTATATGGCTCTCGCTACCGAAAGAATCATGCTCTCAAAGCTGCTGCTGATTCTTCTTCAGACATCGAAAATAATGCCGATGAAGATTCCAATGAACTTGATAGCATTAGCAAAGATCTTGCGCAGATAACTCAGCATTTGCAATGCTGCCCAAAAAAGAACTCGGGCAATAACTCAAAGTCTTCGTCGAGGTCAAAATATTCTGGAGAATATACATGCTTCAAGTGCAAGAAGCCTGGACATTTCATCTCTGATTGTCCAATGTGGGAAGCTAAAATAAGAGCTAATGGCAAGTTCAACATGTGCAGTAGCAAGAGTTTCAAGAGCAAGAGCTATGATTCTGATGATGAGAAGAAAAAGAAGTTCTCGAAGAAGGAAGACAATTCCTCCTTGAAGTCTTCATCAAATTCTTCATCAAGAACTTCCTCCAAGTCTCATTCCAACCTAAAGAAGAGCTCTCACAAGGCTAAGGCATACATTGGGAAGGAAAAATGGACTCCAAAGAAGAAGTCTTCGAGTCCGAAGAAGTTTCCGAAATAGAATCCAATGAGGATTCAGGTTCATGCATGGCCGGCATCGCTTTTGCTTCCACACCAGCGTCGAACTTCTTCGACAACAATTCAAGTGATGTTGATGCCCCTGCATATTGCTTCATGGAAAAAGCTTCAAAAGGAAAGGTACCTCCCAAGAAACGAAAAGCTTATGCTAGTGATGAATTCTCTTCTAGTGATGATGATCAATCTAAGCTCATCAAAATGCTAAGGAACAACAATACTCTCTTGAGAAACTTGAGCAGGACGACAGACAATTTGTTGGTCAAGGAGATGAAGAAAAAACAAATGTTGACAAACAAGCATTCTGCTCTTTTGGCAAAATTTGAGGAACTGTCAGGTCGTTATGATATTCTCTCAGATGACCACGAAAGACTTAACTATGATTCGTGAAAAGGAAACAAGAGCTCGAGTCTCTAAGAGCAGCTCATGATGATCTTCGGATTGAAAATGATTCTCTCCTCGCCCAGCAAATTAGTGTTTCTGAGGAGGAATTTATGCCACCTTGTCTAAAATGCCTAGAGCGCAGCAATTCTGATTCTAATGCTAAAACATCTGCTGCTGCTGAAAGAAATGCTCCTGTTATTACTGTTGAAACTAACTGCTCTTTTGAGGAAAATGTTGCAATTTCTGATGAAAATGCTCGGATGAAGAATTTGCTTGAGACAGGACTGTTTAAAAGTCTCAAAGGACACCAAATTCTTTGTGACGTTCTGAAAGTCAGTTCTTCACAAGAACCCTAGAAAGGAAGGGTTAGGTTTTGAGAGAAACTTAAATGCTGATGGAACATACTGGACACCTGAGCAATATCCAAAGACAGTATGGGTTCCTGGTAAAAGCAAAACTCTCGAACCTGCGTTACTTTCAGGATATGATTGTCCAATTCCTTCACCTTCTGATGAGTTTAAGCAAGAGAATGGCGAAGTATTTGCATGTTATATTGGCACTAATTGCAGGAACGGGCCACCCAAGAAAAGAATCTGGGTTGAAAAGTCTCGTATTAAAAATCTGCTTGTTACTACTGCTCTAACCATGCAGGGAAATAACTTTCGTAGGAAACGAAAATCTTCACTGTATGAAACTGCAAATCCCTCGTATGGTTTTGATAAGAATGCTCATCAGAAAGATTATATGCATACTTCTTCCAACCATTATTTTCATGCTTCTCGGAAGAATTACAATGCTTATTTTTTTGATTATGCTAACCCTTCCCAGAGGAAGAACTCTTATGTTTCTCGAAAGAAATCTTATCCTGCACATCCGAAACCAAATGTTTCTCGACCACCTGCCAAGATGTGGGTGGTTAAGAAAACCTAATCTTTCTTCCAGGAAAAATGTCTCCAAGCAAAACAAATCAAATCATATGCCTGATACAAATTGATATTTGCAGGGGATATGCTTCACCTTTCGAAAGGATTGACTTTTACCCTTGCTGATATTATTGCTTCTATCCCATCAGTGTTTCCTGAAAGGAAACTTGGTTCTATTGAAAGAATTTCAAGATACTTGCATTATCATGTGATTTGCTTCGGCTAGTCAAACTAGCTCAATTTCAGGATATTGGGTCATTTGTATCATTGAAGATATATCTAAAGACATTGTCGAAGAATATGCATGTGACTGTGTAGAAGATCAATCTTTCCTATTTTGGGGAATTCCTTCAAGATATCTCTGAATGGAAAGCATATCATTTTCAGTCATGTCAAGATGAAGAATTTACCCATGGCCCAAGTTTTTCTTTGGTTATTTTCTCTCGTCTTGGTTTTCTTTCGGGATTTAAGTTCCTTCTCTAGGATATTATCTTCTTTCATAGATCTGGATTTAGTCATGTATGCCTTTCACTCGTGGCTATTTTCTGTCACTTTGTTTTTCTCTCTAAGTGAAATGTTTCGGACCCTACTTCTCCATTGTATCTTATCCA
The DNA here is from genome assembly GCF_018294505.1 of Triticum aestivum. Classification (NCBI taxonomy): domain Eukaryota; kingdom Viridiplantae; phylum Streptophyta; class Magnoliopsida; order Poales; family Poaceae; genus Triticum; species Triticum aestivum. Next base: position 147,415,984 of record NC_057814.1, read on the forward strand.
GTCTATGCTTTTCTCTCATGGGTACACAAATTTTATCTGAAACAATTTTCTCCTAGTGTCCTTAGCTATGAGAGAAATGTGTTCCGAAGGTTATTTCCAATTTGGCAAAAGCCCTCCAAAATTTGGGTCTCCCGCCTAATGAGGAAAAACTGCTCCTTCGGTTGCCACGTGCCCACATACAACCGCCACTTATCATATGTGGTAAATGTGAAGAGCCCATTGACTCTGAACCATAAATTTTCTCTCGAGACAGTTGGGTTTACCACCTCTTCGTCTTCCTTCTACGTTTCCAATCTCTTCATCACTCATCGTCTCCCTCGCTCAAAAATCCTCGGTGCGCCATCGCACTTGCAACTTCGACGAGATCATCCTTTGATGAAACTCCAGTGGACCTCGCCGCATTTTCTCCAAGCCGCAGCGGTAAATCTTCCTCTCCGCGTCGTGTTAGTTGATCTCCACCACCAAGTTAGGGTACGGAGATCCGAACTCGTGTTTCTCATTCCATTCATAATATGAGTTCAACCTGACGCAATTTTCCTCTGATTCAACTATCCCAGTAGATGTTCAAGAGCTTATACTTTTTACCGTGCATGGTTTGTAGTTCTTCCTCGTGCTCATCCAAATGGATCTAAACTTTGTGTTTTCTCTCTGATGAAAATTAGATGGATTTCATCTTAGTAGATTTCTTTCGGAACTTACTAGCATGAAATTTTTCGAAGATATTTCTCATTCGAGATAATTCTCAAAGTGTTGATCAATTCATCTCCAAAGAAAGATTTTCATCAAAAACTTTATTTGTGCATACTCATGGCCCTGTCTATATTTTCCCTTGCATCTATTCTCTTTCACAGGCTAATGGATTTTGTTGAAGCTTCTACTAAGCATGCTGGTCAGAGAGATATGGGTGAAGAGACTGTCATGGGCATAGGAGTTGTATCAAAAGTTCAGTTTGATGAAGAATGGCAGTCTACAGAAAAAGATGTGTGGCACCAAAAATAAATCTGGGTGCCGAAAGAAATCCCATCGAAAAGAAAGCTGTGACGGAGAAAATGCTTCTGATGAAGAGAAATCTGGATGCCAAAAGAAATCCCATCAAAAGAAAGTTGGGCAGAAGAAATGCTTCTGATGAAAAGTAAGCTATAAGCCGAAAGAAATGAGCCCAGTGCTCAGGGAGAAGGAAGTGTGGAAAATGCAAATGTTTCAAATCCTCAAGCATCAGAACAATCTTCTGAAAAGAATGAGAGGCATTGAAATTCTCCCTCCAGAGTTATTCTTCGAGGAGGTACAATCAGAGAAGGAAAAGAAGGCTCAAGTGTTTCAAAACAATGAATCACAGAAAGAAAAAGGCCCTTGTCCCTCATCAAATAGAAATGAGCTTGAGAATGAAATTCTTGAAAAAGCTGATGTGCCCCTCACGGAAAATGTTTCCTTGGTGATTGATTGTCCAAGTATTTCAAATTCTAAAACAAATGTTGGTCCATCAAAAACAAATGTTGGCTCTCAACAGAAAGAAAATGCTCTCTGCCGAAATAAAATGCTCGCAGCTGAAAGGTAATAAGATATTCCATCATGAATATCTTGATTTACCACTGATGAGAATATTGGAATGTTTAAAGCAAATCCTTCAGGACATTGAAGATCTTCAACTCACGAAGGTTTTCTCATTCAGGCACCCATGGAACTGAGAGTATATTCTCTAAGTCATATGCCACACTATATGTGTCAGGTGACAAACAAGATATCAAAAACATGGGATCACGAATAAATAATAGAGCGTCATGTCATGAAGGGCAACGCTGAAGTATTTCGCGAGTGTCTACATTTCCCTCGGATTGAAAGAAAAAACTTTGAAACTCGTGTGCATTTTATCGATGAGATTTTTTATGAACAGTTTCACCTTCTGATGGATTTGGATAAGTTTGGCGATTATCATTCGTATGGTTCTTCCTTGGACAAAATATCTGAAGTTCAACTTTCAAACCTTCCGTTATATTATGTGTCATACTACAAGTCCTCTGCCAGGAGCATATGATTCAGGAGCAATTCATTGTGTATCGCGCAACACTCTCAATGGCCTATATCTTTGCTATGTCTCCGATAACAAATATGTATTCAAGCATCAGCTTGTTGATTCTGTCGAAGAAAATGAAGCTGAGAAGAAGATTATCAATTGATGCGCAAGGAAAGAATACTTTGCTCAAGAGGCTCTAGAGAAATTTATCCATCATGTCAGAGACGCTTTGCATGTGTTGAAACTTTATTCAAAAGAAAAAGCTTTCAGAGATAATTATCCAAGGCTCTAGAGAAAGTTGGCAGTCTGAAAATTTCAAGGTCTAAGCCTGTATCAAAACCTTCGATTCTGACATAGTTGGATATCAGTATTAGAACCCAACAACTCCTGCTGAAGCACATTGATAATGATCGAAAAGAAAAAGAGTGTCTTGCGTATGAGCTGAGTATTCCCCACAACAATACACGCAAAATTCAGATGATTTCTTGGATGCCCCGTTGAGGAAATTGCTGAGGAAATTCCTTTGTAAGAAGAAAATCAACATGGCTAGTCTGTTCGAAACATAGGACTTCATGGATGCCCCGCTGACTATTGAAGATCTTCGAGAGTGACTATTGAAGATTTTCAGCCAGATTTCCTTCGACAGATCTGCTGAGGATTAATCTGAACAATGTTATCACTGTGTTTGAGGTTACATTGCTTAAATTTTTTTCTAAGGACAATAGTGTTCTGTTATCCGCTGAAAGAGTTTCTCGGAAGAAAGATGAAAATGCTCCAGCAACCCCATTTGTGCCGCAGCGTTCCGATAAAGAAGCAGAAGAAGATGCAGCTAAAGATAATGTTGTCACCTCAGAGGCAGAAACTTCTTCGCCAAGTGAGTCTGGACCTTTTTCGGGCGACGGTTTTTTTCTTTTCCTTCGGGCGTGTAATGTATCATCTTCTTTTTTCACCTTTTTGACACTTGTTCACAAAAAGGGGGAGAAGACATCGAGTGTTAGATTTGCGGGTCTTCGCTGGGTTGTTTTCCTAGTTTACAACACTTGCCTTCATTTGATTCTTATCGTGTTGTATAACTCTCGTGAACTCTTTCTTGTTCTCGAATGATAATAACCCCTGCAATACTTCATTTCTCTCAAGAATTTATTTTTGCAAGTGAAATTATTACCAGAGTTCACGTGTGTATGCACTCTATTATATCTCGGATATTATCCTTCAGTGGAATACATTTATTCTCGAAGATGTGAAATATCTCTCCACCAAGCTTATTATAATATATGCAAGTCTATCCAAAAGGTTAATCTTTCATACGCTGCATACATTTAAGGGGGTATATTTATCTTTGAGATATTATCAAATTTACATTCCGCATATTTTTGGTTACATATCTATCTACTCTTCGATGTTTATCTGTTTTGTCAACAATCGTCCAAAAAGGGGAAGATTGTTGGTGCAATTCCTTGCCCCTTGTGTTTTGGAGATATTGTTGTCAGAAACAGTGAGGGACTAATTTGTTTGCTAGTGCACACACGGAGAAATAGTCCTTGGAGTATCGAGAAGATTGCTATAATCTACCACAAGGTTTGCTACCGAAAGGTTTGCTTCTAAAAGGTTTGCTACCGAAAGGTTTGCTTCCGAAAGGTTTGCTTCTGAAAGGTATGCTACCGAAAGGTTTGCTTCCGAAAGGATTGCTATGGAAGAGATTGCGATAATATCCCAAAAGGATTGATATCGAAGATATTGCTATAATCCCCCAAAGAGACTACTAGAAAAGATTGATATATTCTTCTGAGAAGATTGCAGCAGAGAAGATTGATATGTTTCAAGAACTTTATTATCGAGAAGTTTGCTATAAACTCCCTCAAAAGTTATCTGCGCTGCAGAAAAGATTGACATGTCTCGAAGAGTTTGTTATCAAGAAGAATGCGATATTATTTCAAGAAGTTTGAAGAACTTCACTAAGAAACATCTACGTTGCAGAGAAGAGAAGATATGTTTTGAGAAGAAAGCATCGTGAAAAGGTTGCGTGCCCGAGATGGTCCTGAAAGAATTGCTGATGCAATGCAATTTTTATTCGGTGTGTCTAAAGAAGAATGACTGCAATCGAGAAGATTGACGACGAAGAAAAGACGTAGCATTTGTTCCGTTGTTCTTCTTTCTCTTATTTAAATCAACCACCTTACTATTAAGAGGGGTATAAATATTCGAGACTTTTGTCTATTGTGATGCTAAACCCAAATCCTATGAAAGTTGCGTGAGAAATCTCTTTGTGTTCCGAGCAAATACTTGCCAACAAGAGACTGTGATCTTCTTCGCTGCGAGAGATTTGTCTCAGACCGAAGAGTTAGCATTACTTGTCCCTCAAGTAATGTTACCTTTGCTCTTAAAATACAACCATTCAGAATGTGTCGGTTGGCCATTGGCTAGACCGCTTGTCCAAAATGGTCATTTCCCACAAGGGAAGGTTGCGGCTATAAATAGCCACCCCGCACCGGCGTTGTCCGGTGGCTGCTCCGCTTGAGATTATGAGAAGATTGATTGAGAACTCCTCTCCGAGAGATTTGAGTTTAAAATCCACCGAGAGAAAATCAAGAGCCAAAACTTAGATAGTGGTTGAGCACCACAGTAGATCTGAGTTGAGAGTTCTTGTACCTATTACTCTTGAGAGATGCATACTCTCTAGACGGATAGGTGTCGGCTCGAGTCTTGAAGAGTTGTTGTCTTCACCGAGTAAAATCTTCAGCAACCAAGAGTCATTGTGGTTCGCAAAGAAGTCTATCGAAGGTTTGGAGATTGTCAAAAATAATATACCACGGCTGAAATCAACTAAAGTTCGAGGAACTTCACGTTGAGGAGAATAGGATGGAGAGAGTTCATCTCCTGTGTTGAATCACAGGTCCCTCCAACCAGACGTAGCTCTTTTGCAGAAGAGTGAACTGGTCTACCAAACCACCTGTCGTCATCGAGCACCACTGGTCATTTCTATGCTACTGCATTTCTTTCGGTAGTTCATTTTCGGTGCTCTTTGCTGTCAATAGATATCTATCTATGTACTGTGATTCTTTATCTTCCAAGCAATCCTTTCAGTACTATGGCCATATTGTGTTGCATATATGCTTTCGCTGTACTAAAGGTTGTTTGTACTGTGATTCTTTATCTTCCAAGCAATTCTATCTATGCTGATAATGTTGTTTCTCTGATAGTATTGATTCATAGAACTAAATCTGCTCAATTGTGTTTTCATAGCAGTTCTGATTCGGAAATAAATTTGTTTCAGGAACATTTTTGTTTTGGATACAGTTTTGTTTTGGAACTAGTTTGCTTCTGAAATTGTTTTCCTTCTGGAATAGTTTTCTTTCGTAGAACTGAAACTACTTAGTTATTTATCCGTTGTGCTGTGTTGAGAGTATTCAACATTTTGAAAGAAATTTTGAATCTCCCATTCACCCCCTCTGGTCGATATACTCCAGTCCTTACAATGCAATAAGAACGATGACATGATGTAGACAAGATCTATTCATGTAGGAATAGACCCCATCGTTTTATCCTTAATAGCAATGATACATGCGTGCCTCGCTACCCCTTTTGTCATTGGGTGAGGACACCGCAAGATTGAACCCATTACAAAGCACATCTTTCCATTGCAAGAAAAATCAATCTAGTTGGCCAAACCAAACAAAAGTTTCCAAGAAGAAATATGAGGCTATAATAATCATGCATATAAGAGATCAAAGAAGACTCAAATAATATTCATGGACAGATCTGATCATAAACTCACAATTCATCGGATCCCAACAAACACAGCGCAAAAAGTCATTACATCAAATAGATCTCCAAGAACATCGAGGAGAACATTGTATTGAGAATCAAAAAGAGAGAAGAAGCCATCTAAATACTGCCCACGGACCCGTAGGTCTGTGGTGAACTACTCACGCATCATCGAAGGAGCACCAATGAGGATGATGAACCCCTCCGTGATCATGTTCCCCTCTGGCAAGGTGTCGGAATAGGGCTCTAGATTGGATATCGTGGTTCTAGATCTTGCGGCAGCTGGAATTGTATTTCGTTGACTCCCCAAGGGTTTCTGGAATATCTGAGAATTTATAGAGCAAAGAGGCGGTGGAGGAGACCTCCATGGGCCCCACCACCCATTAGGGCGCACCAGGGGCCTATGGCGCGCCCTGGTGGGTGGTGGGCCCCATGGGCCTCCCCCCAGGTGCTTCCTTGGCTCCCAAGTTGTCTTCTGGTCCAAAAAAATCTCCAAAAAGTTTCGTGGCATTTGGACTCTGTTGGTACTGATATTCTACGAAGTAAAAAAACAAGCAAAAAACAACAAGAGGCACTGGGCACTATGTTAATAGGTTAGTCCTAAAAATGATATAAAGTTTCTATAAAATGATTGTAAAACATCCGAGAATGATAATATAACAGCATGGAACAATAAAAAATTTACAGATACGTTGGAGATGTATTAGGGGTACCTAGGCCCCGTCTGCCTGTGGCCCAGCGCGTGGCATCATCAAAGGCCCGGTGAGGCCCAGCGCCAAGACTTCACGAGAGATAACCTCGTGAGGGCCCTCGCCTCGCGAGGCGAACTACATCAAGGCTTCCTGAGGAGCGGCCTCCTGAGACTGCCTCCTGAGGGGCGGACATCTCCATGCCAGCCACCCAGCCTCATGAGGCGCGCGGTGACGTGAGCCGTGGCGAGCAGAGCCAGAGGGCGCCAAAGGGTGCGGGCAAGGACACTTTCCTCTTTGGTTTTAAGGAGGCAATGAAGAACGCGGGTTCCCAAGGAATCCCCAAATGGTTGTCATTCTGGCGCAAAGAGACCAAGACCATGGGCTCACTAGGACGGAGGTCATCACCGAGCCCACCTACGCGTCATGGCCAGAAGCTTTGTAGCCGAAGACCACCTTTAGTCATGATAGGGTGTACTATTGCCCCCTTCAAATTGGCCGTTGTGGTATCCCTTCCCGCCGAGAGTTTTTGGGGAAGAGGACCAAGGCTAGTATAAGTATAGGTTAGCCTCCACTGTAGAGAGGGGGCGAGTCCTGGGATCCCTCATCTGATCCTAAGCCCTCCCGAGGCATCAGACTCTTGTACTAGTTCATACTCAACCTCCCTCGCAAGGCAGTCCACCAGAAAGCAGGAGTAGGGTATTACACCGCAAGGTGGCCCGAACCTGGGTAAACCATCATCTTCATCTTTCCTCCCCCTAGCTCGAGCATGGCGGAGCAAGGCCTTGAGGCGGTGAGTAGTGAGCCATAGCCGAGCGGAGTCCTTCGCGCACACCCCAGAGTTCGAACCTTGTTTAGGTCTGCGGAGCACCGATTCCTACATAACCCCTCTGATCTTGAGAGTAATATTAAAGAACTTATCAATGCTCAAAAAGTTTTCAATATTATGATAGAAGAAAAGTTGAATAAGATTGATGATTTGTCTAGAAGCATTGATAGAATTTCCCATGATGTAGAAAATCTCAAGATGAATTGTTTTCCACCTAAGGTTAATGTCAATGAATCAATTAAAGCTTTATATGTTTCCATGGATGAAAGTAAGAAAAGAACCACGATGCTTAGAGCTAAAAGAGAATTTTTAGAAAGAGCGTTTTCTATTGATTGCTTTCATAATAATGATGAAGATCTTAAAGTGATTGGTGTTTCTTCGACTGATTCCTTGTTTAGTAAAATTGAAATTGATGATAAAGGGACTGAAGAAGAGTAAACATTAGCTAGAAGGCGTTCCCATGTTTCGGAGGGTGAAAATCATGTTGAGAAAATTAGTGAAAGTGGGTTTGGAGAGGTCAAAACTTTAACTGGTGATGTGCCCACTCTTTTGGATTACAAAGACATTAATTATGATAGTTGCTCTTTGATTGAATGTATTTCTTTGTTGCAATCTGTGATAAATTCACCCAATGCCCATGAACAAAATAAAGCTTTTACTAAACTTATCTTAGATTCCATGCTAAAAGCTTTAGAAGAAAAAATAGAGTTAGAGATTTCAATTCCTAGAAAATTACATGGTGAGTGGGAACCTACCATTAAAGTCAAGATTAAGAATTATGAGTGCTTTGCTTTATGTGATTTGGGTGCTAGTGTTTTCACAATTCCGAAATCTCTATGTGATGTGCTTGCTCTTACCAATATTGAAGAATGTTCTCTTAATTTGCACTTCGCGGATTCTACTATTAAAAAACCTTTGGGAAGTATTAATGATGTTCTTATTCTTGCAAATAGGAACTATGTGTCCATGGATTTTATTGTTCATGATATTGATTGTAATCCGTCTTGTCCAATCATACTTGGTAGACCATTTTTACGAACTATAGGTGCCGCGATTGATATGAAAGAAGGTAATATCAAATTTCAATTCCCACTAAGAAAGGGTATGTAACACTTCTCTAGAACAAGAATCAAGCCACCATATGAATCAATCATGAGGGCAACCTATGGATGAAAAACTAAAGTTGACAATACTTGAATCTATGCACTATGCCTAACTAGGGGCATATAACGATGGCGCTTGTTGGGAGGCAACCCAATGAATAAAATTTATTTTTGTCTTTTTCTTTCTGTTCTTGAGTGTTTTCACAATTATGCTACTGTTACGATTGTGTTTTTATGTTTTAATTAGTGTTTGTGCCAAGTAAAGCCTTTGGGATCATGTTGGGTGATAGTTGATTTGATCTTGTTCGAAAACAGAAACTTTTGCGTCCAGTAGAAGAATTTTTAAAAATCACAGAAGTAACGAAAGTGTCTGAATTTTTCGTACATGATTAACTCACAAATTGCCCATGTTTTCCTAATTTTTCAGAATTTTTTGAGTTACATAAGTATGGTAAATTTTTAGATTACTACAGACTATTCTGTTTTTGACACATTCTATTTTCGTTGCATTGTGTGCTTATTTTGATGAATCTATGGACTATATCGGGGGGCATTAGCCATGGCAAAGTTAGAATACATTAGGTATAATGCAATAACAAAATATGAATGGGTTTGCAACAGTACTTAAAGTGGTGATTTGCTTTATTATACTAACGGATCTCACGAAGGTTTTGTTGAGTTTTGTGTGATTGAAGTTTTCATGTTTTGGGTGAGATCACGACGGATGAAGGAATAAGGAGTGTAAATAGCCTAAGCTTGGGGATGCCCCATGGCACCCCATGGTAATATTCAAGGAGAACCAAGCAACTAAGCTTGGGGATCCCCCAGAAGGCATCCCCTCTTTCTTCTAACGACCATCGGTAATTTTACTTGGAGCTACCACTACTGCGGGATGCTGCTAATGCGACACTACAATCGGAGACCCTTCGACGAAACTGTGTGCGATGCATTAATCACAAACGGTGATGTAAAAACCCATCAAAAGATGCAAAACATTTGCGATGGCGGATACATCAAAGACGGTTCATATTCTAATTACGTGTGCGATGCATGACATACGGTTAATCCATAAGAGCTGTTTGCGATGAGATAGAACAACAGAAACAGTCAGCTATATCAAGGTGTGTGCGATACACAACATATAGTTTGCTCGGATGAACTGTTTTCTATTAGGGAATGCAACAGAAGTGGTCAACCAGATCAGGGTGTATGCGATATAGGGCATACGGTTCACTCGGATGAATTGTTTTCGATTAGGAACACAACAGAAATGGTTCAGTTTAACAAGATGTCTGTGATATGCGGCATACAATTCACATAGATGAACTGTTTTTTTATGAGCCAAAAGAACACGAACGATTCGTGTAAACAAGATGTGTGCGATAAGCGACAAACAACCCACTCAGATGAACTGTTTGCGGTGAGAAAATGTAACATAGATGGTTACTAGAGTTAATTCATATGCGATTCTCTGTTTAATAAAAGTTTTGAAAAATGCAAACTAGTTGCTTCCGATGGCTAGGAGTATCGGACACGATGGTGATATCTGGACCGTGTGTGATAGTGGGCAGATACATACACGTCCGAGAATACGGTTCCACGTACACCATCCGGGAACCGTTTCGGGCATCGTGCCCAGAACCATCAATAAATTTTGAGCTTGTTTCTCGTCACATTCCAGATAACCACGCAATAAGTAATTGCAAATCTGTTCACACTGATCAAACCTAAACGCGTTCCCCCTTGGCACTGGGCTATAAAAACTAGCCACTCAAAAATTACTTCACAATTCCTCTCCTCATCACCCAAAAAATAGGTCTTTGCCATGGCCGGTAGGAGGAGTTTTGGGTCGACATATAACCAGGGAGCAAAGACCAAGGCCGCGGAAGCACTAGAGAGGTCCCGCCGCTACGCGGTAGCCGCAGCAGCGATGTCCTGGCGCGCCGCGGAGCCCTCGAACAAGCTCTCACCAGCACTCGACGACTCTCACAAGCGCACTCGCCGCATCGGCGATCACAACGAGTTGGCAGTGCTGAAGTCCTTGGCCAGCGACGAAGACATTCTCGTTGGCCTAATTAAGCGACAGGAGATGGTCGACGGGTTGATGAAGCTGCTTGAGATTAGCGATGCCTCGGTTGAGAAGGCGACCGGCCTCGTCGAGCAACTCATGGCTGACAATGTAAAGCTCCTCAAGGCGCTCGCCGAGAAGGAGGAGGAGGCCGCCAACTGGAAGAGGTTGCATGAGCAGAGCAGTGCCTCGGGGATGACGCTAAAAGCGGTCGTCGAGGAACTAATGGGTGACTTGAGGAAGCTGCGGATCGAGCGCGAGCTGGAGATGGAGGAATCCGTGTCTGCTATCAAGCAAAGTAAGGAGCTGGAGGATCTCGTCATCCAGCGATCCATATCGTTGTAGAGAAAGTAGCGACCCAGATCGTTGTCTGTGATTTCCTTCTTCTCTTGCCCCTGTGTCTTCCGGGCGTTGCCACATGTGGCATTTTTAATTATCTAGAATATATAAGACAATTATTATCTTCGCCATTGTAAATTTATCGTCGTACTATCCGTTGCCATTTTATTTGTTGTCGTATTATCCATTACCGCATGTGGCATTTTAAAATATCCGGAATACGAGTTGAAAACACGAACAAAGCACTTGCTAACATTGAGCGGGCCCATGGGATCACAAGCAAACACCCTCCATCAAGGTACTTTAATTAACCGCATGTTACACAGTGCTCGCCTGCCATTAATGGAGAAGTTGTGAGCGAGGCGGGCGGCTGGTGGATGGAGGTCAAAGAGCTCGTTTCCCAGTGAGCATGTGGGGCGGACTGCTCGCACATGTCCCATCGAGCCTGTGTGGTGGAAAGGTCGCACATGTCCCATCGAGCCTGCGCGGCGGACTGCTCGCACTCATCCCGTCGAGCCTGCACGGCGGACTTCTCGCACTCATCTCGTCTAATCAAACAGCTGCACGCATGCCACCGACTATATGGTTAGACTTTGGCACAAAATCCAAAGATGACCAATGAACAAGGACCGAGTTAGTACTCTCCCATAAAAAGAGGGATGCGTGGCCGCACCTAAATGGTTACGGGAACACACACGGTTCGTATAATACAACCGTTTGTGATATTAACGTGTCAGCTATTTTTTTCCAAAGGACTTCATTGTCTATTAATCTGTGCGCCTTGTCTCAAACTGGATGATTTTTTTACCATGACATATATGTTCCATGTCATGAAACCATGTCAAGTTTCATGATTTTTGGGTGAGTTTTGGATTTACTGGGATTTGAAAACCGAGATTCTCAATGTTTCACGACGATGAGACGTTTCTAATTCATTCTCATTCCTTCAATAAGACCTAAACATGCACCCAAGGACACATGTACAATTTTCCACCCATTTTGCTTCACTGGAGCATGTGCTTGTAGTTCAAAATTGAATTACGGACATTAAATACCTAGAAAACTCAATTAATGTATAAAATGGCCAAACGAACACTGAATAATTCCAAATTTCATCACGACACCTATTATTCTATGTGCCTGTAGAAAAAATACAAGGCAAGAAGAGGCAGCGATTATCGTTTCGCCCACAAGAGGGGCATGTTTCCCTACCGGAACCACGAGGGTTGCAAGAAGCTCCGGTTTGTAAGAGGCTTGTAATAAAGCTTGGCCCAAGTTGGACATTTTTTTACCATGACATATATGTGCCATGTCGTGACACCATGCCAAGTTTCATGATTTTCTGGCGAGTTGTGGATTGACGAAGATTTAAAGCCGAGATTCCCAATGTTTGAGGCCGAGCTAGGACGCCGAGACGGTTGGATTCATTCCCATTCCTTGCATGGGACCTAAACATGCACCCAAGGACACATGCACGATTTTCAAGCCATTTTGGTGCAATGGAGCATGAATTTTAGTTCAGACTTGAATTATGGACATTAAATGCCTAGAAAACTCAATTAATGTATAAAAAAATGCCAAACGAACCGTGAATAGTTTCAAAGTTCAGCACGAATCTCCCTTTGTTCCATGTTGCCTGTAGAAGAAAATACAAGGCGAGAAGTGGGAGCGATTATTGTTTTTGCCCACAAGGGTCACGTTTACATATCAAAACCATGGGGTTCTTGCGAGAGGCTGCGGTTTGTAAGAGGTTTGTAATAAAGCTTGGCCCAAATTGGTTAAGTTTTTCACCATGACATATATGTGCCATGTCGTGACACCATGCCAACTTTCATGATTTTGGGTGAGTTTTGGATTTACGGGGATTTTAAAACTGAGATTCCCAATGTTTGAGGACGATCCAGGACGCCGAGGCGGTTAAGTCACTCCCATTCCCTGCATGGTACCTAAATATGCACCCAAGGACACATGTATGATTTTTCTAGGCATTTTGGTGCACTGGAGCATGTATTTGTAGTTCAGATTTGAATTATGGACATTAAATGCCTAGGAAACTCAATTAATGTATAAAAAGGCCAAACGAACCCTGAATAATTTTAAATTTTAGCACGGATATCCTGTCGTACAATGTTGCATGTATAAAAAATACAACGCAAAAGAGGCAGCGATTATCGTTCCGCCCACAAGGGGGACATGTATAAAAAATACCACGAGGCTTCTTGAGAGAAGCTTCGGTTTGTAAGAGGCTTGTAATAAAACTTGCCCCAAAATGGACAATTTTTTCCATGACATATATGTGCCATGTCGTGACACCGTGCCAACTTCCATGATTTTTGGGTGAGTTTTGGATTTACGGGGATTTAAAAACTGAGATTCTCAATGTCCGAGGTCGAGCCAGACGCCAAGACGGTTGTAATTCATTCGCATTCTTTGCATGGGACCTAAACATGCATCCAAGGACACATGTATGATTTTTGTAGCCATTTTGGTGCACTAATTTGAATTATGCACATTAATTTAATGGTTATAAAACTTAATTATAATGTATATTAAAGGCCAAATGAACCCTGAATATTTAAAGCGGTCCTGGTCACCCGTGGGTAAGCACTGTGCGCATGCGTCGTGCTAGCTCACGCTTCCTTCTTTACTAAGTTTTCCATATTAATGTTGTTATATATCCAAACATGGTACCGTTTCCCGCCACTCCTCCCATCAGTTTCCCGCTGCTAGTGTCAGTGCTCATAGAAGGCTAGGCGGCGACACACTGGCAATGTAAAGATTGCACACATTTTCTAAAAGCACAAAGGTGTGTGATAGTAGGGAGTAGGTCCCACACGGTGACTAGCGTGAAATGCCCTAAAGGCGAGGAGGCAAGTCTTATCAGCAAGGGGCGGCTTCCCATCCGTTAGCCGAGTCAAATAGAACACAGAAATTAAGCGTGCTGGGGCTGGAGGAGTCTAAGGATGGGTGACCCGGTGGGAACTTGCATATCTCAAGTTTCATTTAATCGTCATGATACAGTCATTACAGACATTTAGCATATAAATGTGTCTGTAGTGACTTGTCATGTCGATTATATCGACCTTGTGATCCTTGTTTTGGTAATTTGTAGAATGATGTTTTTTTGGTTATTTCTTGTTCTAAAAAATCGGAGAATGATCGAGATCTGTAGGCCCACACAATCTATCTCTTTTACCCAATGTATGAGAAGGGTTTGACCATGATGGTTTCCTCTTACTCCGTGTGCCATGTTAGAGCGAATCAAGTTTGAGCAAATGCGTTGGACCATGCCCCCTGCCCCCCACCCGCCTCGAAGTTGCGGAACCGACATCGCACGTCATTAACCTGGCTGGGGGTACAATGTTCGGTTTGTAATGTTACTAATGTAGTTGGTGCCCCACCGAAGTTGTGCATTCTGGATTTGAATATATCACACACAACCCTTACATTTTTCTAGGCCGCATGCATGGTAAAGGGGTGTTCTGATCGAGCACGTCTCCCTTGTGCGGTTTATAGTGACACACATATATGTGGGCTCCCCGAGGTCTATATATATCATCCTTGACCGATAACGAGGGGGCCCCACACAATCTACCCCTTTGACCCAATGTATGAGAAGGGTTTAACCATGACGGGTTCCTATTGCATGCTCTGTGTGCCATGTTAGACCAAATCAAGTTTGACCATTCTATCCATTTTTTATCAACAACAACAGTGGTCATTTGACCAAGTGATAGATTCATTGGTCCGTCTTATGGTAGGTCATGGCGACATGCATGTATATGACCAAAGTATCAGTGCGTGCATACGTCCCGCCGACACGAAGTGGGAGGTGGGGCAAGCACCCTAGCTAGGTAGCTATAACGTTCTGTCATTATTGATATATCCAAGGGGGCTTTCCGGTTTGCGAGGCAGGTGCCACCAAAGTTATTCATTGTGTATTTAAACATCACACCCTATATTCCTACATATATTTGGCCACTTCCAGGCGGTTCTTGACTTCTGGCCCCTTTCATCGATCTTCGATGACGCGCCCAACTATGGGCCCACGCGGTCAAAGTTGTTCATTGGAAATTTGAACATATCACACCACCATTTTCATTCATATATATTTGGGCCACATGCTGGTGGTTGTCTTCTGACCCTCTCTCGCGGTTTTTTGCTGTGAAGAATTGGATGACGCTCAACGGACACGAGTGTACTGACTTCCATGTGCGATGCAATTGCGCTGTGAAATCACCAGGACTACGCAAGAGCGAGCAGGGGTGCAGGTACTGGCTTAACCGTGTGCGATCCTAGTGCGCTATGAAATCACCATGACTACGCAAGCGCGAGCAAGGGTGGAGGTAGTGGCTTAACCGTGTGCGGTCCTAGTGCATTGTAAAATCACCACCTACGCAAGCTAAAGGCTGGTAGTTTATTTAGGACGAATTCCATGTCTGCATCTAAAAATTAGGACGAACCGTGTGCGATACACCAGCTAGCTAGAAATCTGAAAAAAAACTACCCGCCTTGAGCGATGCAAAAATCAGCAGTTCCGCCGCCTTTCCATATTATCATACACGCATATTCTTATTTCACCATGTGCGATCTTGGGTGCTCCCGCCCCGCATCAATTCCTTTACCCAAATTTTAGTAGCCGTGGTGTTTCAACCATCGCCCCCACTCCTCCACCACCGACTTTATAGTAAAATTCTAGTAGGCGAGGCATTTGAACCGTCGCCCTCCCTCGTCCACCACCCTCTCCACCCACCATTACTAAAATTTTCAGTAGCCGCGGCATATCCTCAAACACCACCCCCCACAGTCCCCCCACCCACCCCTCCCCCTTGGAACCCTAGCTCGCCGCCGCCGCCACTCCTGATCTGCCCATGCAGCCTAGCTTAGATAATAAAGTTTAGGTTACCCATTGATTCCCATACCGTCGCCCCCTGAGTTTTTAGATGAGGCCTGTGGTGTCCCTCCCCGCGAGATCCACATCCCCTAATCTAGAGAGTCGCATCCTAAGCCCGACTACGTATCCCGGGGAGCTCGACGAGCGTTCGGCCAAAAAGAGGTTTATCATGGCCTCTCCGGTGGACGTTGGTGAGGTGGCCGCCATTCGTCCAGAGCTGTCGATCCCGGAGCAACACCTCGCCGCGAAAGCCGACGAGTACGTTGACTACGTTGCCATGCCGAAGGCTTCACGTCAATGGGCTAGCGTATTACTGTATCTTGGGAAAGCTGGCTACGACATCAAGCTCATCGACAGTGACGGCTTCACGCGGTCCATGTCACAGGTTAAGTGGTCCATCCCCAACCCATCTGGTTCAACCGCCGTTGATCTCTTCGAAGGCCCTGCCGTTGATCTCCTCCGCCATGCGGTCAAGGATTTGCGATCCTTGTACGCCATCGAGCCGATTTTGTCATTTCTGAAGGACACGTTCTACGGCGGCGGCTTGGGACCCTCAATTGCCAAGTTAGATCTCATCGACCACAACCACGAGGAGGGCACACACAAAGGTTCTTCCAAGGTGAAACAACCCATCTGCGACATCAGAGAGTGCACCATCGGTATGTGCTCTTCCAACTGGAAGGATCCCGTCCATGACAAGTGAGGTAACATCCTATCAACAAATCTCACCTTTTCTAGCTTGCCACCCCATACCCTTTGTTGTAGTAGCTTTCTCCATGCGGTGTTTTAACTGTGACGTGTTTAATTATTTCAGTTATGCAAAAATGTAATGTTTAATAGGGCTATGTGATGTTTAAGTATGAATTGTCCACTTCAGTTTCACGAATGGCTATATTTGGTTGTTTACAGTGCGTAGATGCCTAGTTTATATGTATTTGGTTGTTAGGTTGGTTGCAGCCAGCATTTGTCCAATTATCAAACAGATGCCTTGTTTATCTGTATTTGGTTGTTAGGTTGGTTGAAGTGAGCATTTGTCTAGTTATCAAGCAGATGCCTTGTTTATCTGTATTTGGTTGTAAGGTTGGTTGAAGTGAGCATTTGTCCAGTTTTCAAGCAGATGCCTTGTTTACCTGTATTTGCTTGTTAGGTTGGTTGCGGTGAGCATTTGTCAGTTTTCAAGCATATGCCCTGTTTATCTGTATTAGCTTGTTAGTATGGTTGCAGTGAGACTCTGTCCAGTTTTCAATGGCTATATTTGGTTATTATGCTGATCATTTATGCCTTGTTTATTTCAGTCATTCACAATGTGATGTTCATTATGTGCAACTCAGAACTGTGCAGCTCGATTTCATCAATACCAGTTTGAATGGCTATATTTGGTTCCAGTTATGCCTAGTGTAGTTAACACATGCCCTTTATTTTTAGTTTTACACATTTATCCAATGTGATGTTTAAGCATGAGCTACGCTCTATTCATTTTCAACAATACAAATTTGAATTGCAATGTTTGGTGGCTGTTAAGCCTATTGTAGGTAACATTCCCTTCCATTTTATATCCTCTTTAACAACATGCTGAAACCAACACATTCAAGCTATCATTTGAAGATGATGTTGTTTACCTTGGCTATATTTGTTTGATGTAAAGGTTGATGTACTTATCATGCCTTTCCACTACTTATGCAGGACAACAACGGGAGTGGCCAGCATTTTCCGCCGAGGTTAGTTTCATCCCTTGGCTTGTACTCCCCCCGTCGTTCCATAATGTAGTACATATAGATCCAGGCCTGGACACTTTTTAGCTTCTAATGCTGACTTGTTGCTTGTAGGTACATATGCCCTTGGCAAAGATCCATGCATCGACCCTTTTTGCGTATGGGGCAATGAGATATTCATGAACAAGCATCAAGTGAGGAAACTGATCAGGATTGTTAGCAAAAAGATACGAACGGTGGCAAGCACATTATTTGTTTACGCTCTATCCAACATAATAGTGAGCTGCAGGATGGTAACTACAAACTCTGTAGCCTTCTCTTTTTACTGTCCATAATGAGTTGTTAAACAATAATGTCTGAATCTTCTTCGTTTGCAATAGTTCCCAAAGAAGTTTACTCAAGATTACCTCGCAAAGTACATGATTGGTGGACACACAATGAAGGTTAAAGTATTTCATCCAGACTACAATGAGCATCGAGAAGTCCTAATGAAGACAGTGAAGGATGGGCGGGAAGCCATCACAAGGGGTTGGCCTAGAGTCGTGCGCGCATTACGCATGGAGGAGGGCACAATATGGGCATTCCGCTTCACCTTATCCAGCAACCAGAATGTCTTTCGCCTCCCTATTTATAGTCTTTAGTACAACTATGGTTCATCATTCTTTACTTGGTGCTTCTGTAGTTCTTCAGTATATGTACATGTGCATCAAATTATGCATTCGTGCTTGAACCTATATTTGTAATAAACACGGTTCGATATGAAATAAGTGATTGCCTACTTTCAAATTCAAAATCTATGATTTTTAAATGCAGGGATTAAATTAGGGATTACACTGCACACGGTTTGTGAAAGCAAAACATATGCGATAGACATGGAGATCAGACAGGTTTCTCAGATGCACTACGTGTGCGATCAATCTCGACTGCACACACAATCAGCCAAGAAAAAACATGAGATTTTTTAGAGAAAAGGCCAGAGCCCGACTTTATAGATAAAGCCACCAGGCAGAGTAACAACATAGCCACACAAACAAACCACCAAAACAACCATAGAGTATCAACGTCACAACACACCAAACTGAAGTTTAACGTACATGGCTCCCAAGCCAGTACACGGCACGTAGGCCGGAGAGTCAAGAACGATAGCAAGGCCAACAACTCCTAACTGCGGGCCTGAGCTCGAGGAAGGGAGGTATCTGTAGCCCGAATCCTGGTAGCCATATCATCAAAAGCATCCCGATCCTCCTGCTTAGTCAATAATCTCTACTGCTGCAGAAATATGTAAGTTTTAAATAAGCAATCAGCAGGTTTAGCGGGAAAAACATGTTCAATGGTAAATTTGTTCCTAGTCGTCCAGAGGGTCCAGCACATCACTGCGAATCCCACCCAGAACATTCTTCTCTGGGCCCCAACCAGGTTAGAGGCCAAAAGACGAAGATCTGAGAAGGAAGCCGGTCTCCAAGAGACATGTAGCCACGATCTGATGCAGCACCAAAAGAGTTTAGCCAAGACACAATTGATGAAGATATGAGTCATGTCCTCTCTCTTGCCACAAAGAGCACATCGATCAGAACCTAGGCCATTACGCTTGTGAATCTGGTCAGCAGCCGGCAGGCGCCCACGGGAGGCCTGCCACAAGAAGATCTTAACCTTCGGAGGGATGCATGCCCTCTAGATCCACCATAATTTGGAAGTGATCAAGCCAAAAATCAGCTTGCCATATAACGATTTAACAGAGAACCACTCAGACATAGAGTGGGGCTAGGCCGCCGAGTACTCCTCCTCCGAGAGCACGGGGAAGTGGGAAACAAGACGCTGCCAATCAACCAGGTCTTCAGGAGACAAAGAACACCGCAGCTGAAGGTCCCAGTTGTTGTCAGAGAGCTCAGAGATCAAGATCTCGGGATCCGGGCAGTAAGAAAAAAGAACTGGGAAAGAAACAACAAGCGTGGTAGTACCGCACCACCAATCGAGCCAAAACCTAGTAGATCTACCATTCTGAACCACAAACTTGACTAGGCCTTGGAACACCGGCCTAAGCTTAACAAGATCTTGCCAGAACTGAGAAGCGCCTGTTGCGGGGGCAAACATAGGGCTGGAAGAAGGGAAGTATTTGGCTTTGAGGATGTTATACCAAAGGGGTTTATCCGGGGTAGACATGATCTTCCACCACCATTTAATGATCAGGCATTTATTCATGAATAAAGTATTTATAATAACCAACCTCCCAAGGCTCTTGGGTCGACATATGTGGTCCCACTTGACCATACGATATTTGCGCTTGTTATCAGCCGCATTCCAGTAGAAGGCGCCCCTATGTTTGTCGAACCCAGCGTGAGTGTCGTTAGTAAGAAGGTAAAACCCCATCACGGACATAGGGAGGGAAGAAAGACAAGCATTTATCAGGGCCACCTTCCCAGCTTGGGTGTTATATCTGCCCCTCCATGATATGACGCAGTTGCCCACTTTAGCCATTGTAGGAGCGAAATCTTTGGCTAATAATTTGTCACAAGAGATAGGAAGCCTAAGATATTTGAGTGGGAAGGATCCTAAGGAACAGTTGAGCAGTTGGGAAACACACAAGGCCTCGGTCTCCGTCACCCCAGTGACGATCACCTCACTTTTAGCAAAATTAATCTTCAGGCCCGACTGAGCCTCAAAGCAAAGAAGAAGAAACTTAAGATGAGAAAGACAGGCGTCATTAAGTTCCACCATGATAATCGTACCATCATCATATTGGAGGTGGGTGATGCCCTCTTGGATAAGATGAGAGCTAACGGGGGAGATGTGTCCAGCCAACGCAGCTCTGGACAGAATGTTAGAGAGAGCATTGGCGATGAACTTAAAAAGAACAGGAGAAGCGGGATCTCCTTGCCTGAGGCCTCTGGAGTTCTTGAAAAAGTTGATAATCCTCTGATATGTCCATTTTGCTTCATGCTTTTATATCGATATTTATTACATTATGGGCTGTTATTACACATTATGTCAGAATACTTATGCCTTTTCTCTCTTACTTTACAAGGTTTACATGAAGAGGGAGAATGCCGGCAGCTGGAATTCTGGGCTGGAAAAGGAGCAAATATTAGAGACCTATTCTGCACAACTCCAAAAGTCCCGAAACTCCACGAAAGTCAGTTTTGGAATATATTAAAAATATTGGGCGAAGAAAGCACCTGAGGGGGGCCACCCCCTGTCCACGAGGGTGGAGGGCGCGCCCCTGCCTCATGGGCCACCTGGAAGCCCCCCGATGGCCACCTTCTAGTATAAGGTGTCTTTTGCCCTGGAAAAAATCAGAAGGAAGCTTTTGGGGCGAAGTGCCGCCGTCTCGAGGCGGAACCTGAGCAGAACCAATCTAGGGATCCGGCGGAGCTGTTCTGCCAGGGAAACATCCCTCCGGGAGGGGGGAACCGTCACCATCATCATCACCATCGATCCTCTCATCGGGAGGGGGTCAATATCCATCAACATCTTCACCAGCACCATCTCCTCTCAAACCCTAGTTCATCTCTTGTATCCGATCTTTGCCTCAAAACCTCATATTGGTACCTGTGGATTGTAGTAGTGTTGATTACTCCTTGTAGTTGATGCTAGTTGGTTTATTCGGTGGAAGATCATATGTTCAGATCCTTTATGCATATTAATACCCCTCTGATTATGAACATGAATATGATTTGTGAGTAGTTATGTTTGTTCCTGAGGACATGGGAGAAGTCTTGCTGTATGTAGTCATGTGAATTTGGTATTCGTTCGATATATTGATGAGATGTATGTTGTCTTTCCTCTAGTGGTGTTATGTGAACGTCGACTACATGACACTTCACCATTATTTGGGCCTAGGGGAAGGCATTGGGAAGTAATAAGTAGATGATGGGTTGCTAGAGTGACAGAAGCTTAAACCCTAGTTTATGCGTTGCTTCGTAAGGGGCTGATTTGGATCCATATGTTTCATGCTATGGTTAGGTTTACCTTAATTCTTCTTTCGTAGTTGTGGATGCTTGCGAGAGGGGTTAATCATAAGTGGGATGCTTGTCCATGGAAGGGCAGTACCCAAGCACCGGTCCACCCACGTATCAGATTATCAAAGTAACGAACGTGAATCATATGAGCATGATGAAAACCAGCTTGACGATAATTCCCATGTGTCCTTGGGAGTGTTTTCCTTTATATAAGAGTTTGTCCAGACTTGTACTTTGCTACAAAAAGGATTGGGCCACCTTGCTGCACCTTATTTACTTTTTTTACTTGTTACTCGTTACGAAGTACTTTATCACAAAACTATCTGTTACCGATAATTTCAGTGCTTGCAGAGAATACGTTACTGAAAACCGCTTGTCATTTCCTTTTGCTCCTCGTTGGGTTCGACACTCTTACTTATCAAAAGGACTACGATAGATCCCCTATACTTGTGGGTCATCAAGACTCTTTTCTGGCGCCGTTCCCGAGTTGTGAAGCGCCTTTGGTAAGGAAAAATTTATATAGTGTGCTGAAATTTACTGTCACTTGTTACCATGGAAAATAATCCTTTGAGGGGCTTGTTCGGGGTATCTTCAGCCCGACCAGTAGAGCAAAGAGTTTCTCCTACTGAAAATGTTTACTATGAAATTCCTTTGGGAATGATAGAGAAACTGCTAGCTAACCCTTTTACAGGAGATGGAACATTACATCCCGATATGCACCTAATCTATCTGGATGAAGTTTGTGGATTATTTAAGCTTGCAGGTATGCCCGAGGATGTTATCAAGAAGAAGGTCTTACCTTTATCTTTGAAGGGAAAGGCATTGACATGGTTTAGGCTATGTGATGATATTGGATCATGGAACTACAACCGATTGAAATTGGAATTTCATCACAAGTTTTATCCTATGCATCTGGTTCATCGTGATCGTAATTAAATATATAATTTTTGGCCTCGCGAAGGAGAAAGTATCGCTCAAGCTTGGGGGAGGCTTAAGTCAATGTTATATTGATGCCCCAATCATGATCTCTCAAGAGAAATTATTATTCAAAAAATTTATGCTCGGCTTTCTCTCAACAATCGCTCCATGCTCGATACTTCTTGTACTGGTTCTTTTATGATGAAGACTATTGAATTCAGATGGGATTTATTGGAAAGAATTAAACGCAACTCTGAAAATTGGGAACTCGAGAAGGTAAGGAGTCAGGTATAACACCTAAGTTTGAATGTGTTAAATCTTTTATGGATACTGATGCTTTTCATGAATTTAGCACTAAATATGGACTTGACTCTGAGATAGTAGCTTCTTTCTGTGAATCATTTGATACTCATGTTGATCTCCCTAAGGAGAAGTGGTTTAAATATCATCCTCCCATTGAAGTAAAAGTAATTGAACCTATATTGTTCCTACCGCTTATAATGTTGATCCTATTGTTCCTACTGCTTATATTGAGAAACCCCCTTTCCCTGTTAGAATAAAGGATCATGCTAAAGCTTCAACTGTGGTTTGTAAGAGTAATTCCAGAACATCTGCACCCTCTGAGCAAATTAAAGTTGAACCTAGTATTGCTATGGTTAAGGATCTCTTGGTCAATAATATTGATGGGCATGTTATTTACTTCTGTAATGAAGCTGCTAGAATTGCTAGACCCGATACTAAAAATAAGCATAGACCTGTTGTCGGCATGCCTGTTGTTTCTGTTAAAATAGGACATCATTGTTATCATGGCTTATGTGATATGGGTGCTAGTGCGAGTGCAATACCTCATTACTTATACAAAGAAATTATGCATGATATTGCACCTGCTGAGATAGAAGATATTGATGTTACAATTAAGCTTGCCAATAGAGATACTATTTCACCAATTGGGATTGTTAGAGATGTTGAAATCTTGTGAGGGAAAGTTCAAATATCCTATGATTTTCTTGTTCTTGGTTCCCCACAAGATGACTTTTGTCCCATTATATTTGGTAGACCCTTCTTGAATACTGTTAATGCTAGGATAGATTGCGAAAAAGATATTGTTACTGTTAGTTTAGGGGATATGTCTCATGAATTTAATTTTGCTAAATTTCGTAGACAAACCCATGATAAAGAATTTCCTAGTAAAGATGAAATTATTGGTCTTGCTTCTATTGTCGTGCCTCCTAATGATCCTTTAGAACAATATTTGCTAGACCATGAAAATGATATGTTTATGAATGAAAGAAGGGAAATAGATGAAGTATTCTTTAAACAAGGACCTATTTTGAAACACAACTTGGCTTTTGAAATTCTAGGCGATCCTCTTCCGCCCAAGGGTGATCCCGTGTTTGAACTTAAGCCATTACCTGATACTCTTAAATATGCTTATCTTGATGAAAAGAAGATATATCCTGTTATTATTAGTGCTAACCTTTCAGAGCAGGAAGAAGAGAAATTATTGGAAACTCTGAAGAAGCACCGCGCTGCTATTGGATATACTCTTGATGATCTTAAGGGCATTAGTCCCACTCTATGCCAGCACAAAACAAAATTGGAGGAAGATGCTAAACTGGTTGTTGATCACCAACGACGGTTAAATCCTAAGATGAAAGAAGTGGTAAGAAATTAAATACTAAAGCTTCTGGAGGCAGGTATAATTTATCCTGTTGCTGATAGTCAGTGGGTAAGTCCTGTCCATTGTGTCCCTAAGAAGGGAGGTATTACTGTTGTTCCTAATGATAAAGATGAATTGATCCCACAAAGAATTGTTACAAGTTACAGAATGGTAATTGATTTCCGCAAATAAAATAAAGCTACTAGAAAAGATCATTACCCTTTACCTTTTATTGATGAAATGCTAGAAAGATTATCCAAACATACACATTTTTGCTTTCTAGATGGTTATTCTGGTTTCTCTCAAATACCTGTGTCAAAAGATGATCAGGATAATACCACTTTTACTTGCCCTTTCGGTACCTTTGCTTATAGATGTATGCCTTTTAGTTTCTGTAATGCACCTGCTACCTTTCAAAGATATATGACTGCTATATTCTCTGACTTTTGTGAAAAGATTGTTGAGGTTTTCATGGATGATTTCTCCATGTATGGAACTTCTTTTGATGGTTGCTTAAGCAACCTTGATCGAGTTTTACAGAGATGTGAAGAAACTAATCTTGTCTTGAATTGGGAGAAGTGCCACTTTATGGTTAATGAAGGTATTTTCTTGGGGCATAAGATTTCTGAAAGAGGTATTGAAGTTGATAAAGCTAAAGTTGATGCTATTGAAAAGATGCCGTGTCCTAAGGACATCAAAGGTATAAGAAGTTTCCTTGGTCATGCCAGTTTTTATAGGAGGTTCATTAAAGACTTCTCAAAAATTTCTAGGCCTCTGACTAATCTCTTACAAAAAGATGTTCCTTTAGTTTTTGATGATGATTGTGTAGAAGCAATTGAAATACTGAAGAAAGCCTTGATTTCTGCACCTATTGTTCAGCCACCTGATTGGAATTTGCCCTTTGTAATTATTTGTGATGCTAGTGATTATGCTGTAGATGCTGTTCTAGGACAAAGAGTTGATAAGAAATGAAATGTTATCCAATATGCTCGTAAAACTCTAGACAGTGCCCAGAGAAATTATGCCACTACTGAAAAAGAATTTTTAGCAGTTGTATTTTCTTGTGATAAGTTCAGACCTTATATTGTTGATTCTAAAGTAACTGTTCACACTGATCATGCTGCTATTAAATATCTTATGGAAAACAAAGATGCTAAACCTAGACTTATTAGATGGGTTCTCTTGCTACAAGAATTTGATTTGCATATTATTGATTGAAAGGGAGCTGAGAACCCCGTTGCAGATAACTTGTCTAGGTTAGAGAATGTTCTTGATGAGCCACTACCTATTGATGATAGCTTTCCTGATGAACAATTAGCTGTCATAAATGCTTCTCGTACTACTCCATGGTATGCTGATTATGCTAATTACATTGTTGCTAAATTTATACCACCTAGTTTCACATACCAGCAAAAGAAAAGGTTTTTCTATGATTTAAGACATTACTTCTGGGATGACCCACACCTTTATGAAGAAGGAGTAGATGGTGTTATTAGACGTTGTGTACCTGAGCATGAACAAGAACAGATCCTACGCAAGTGTCTCTCCGAGGCTTATGGAGGACACCACGCTGGAGATAGAACTGCACATAAGGTATTGCAATCCGGTTTTTATTGGCCTACTCTTTTCAAAGATGCCCGTAAGTTTGTCTTATCTTGTGATGAATGTCAAAGAATTGGTAATATTAGTAGACATCAAGAAATGCCCATGAACTATTCACTTGTTATTGAACTGTTTGATGTTTGGAGCTTTGATTATATGGGACCGTTTCCTTCCTCTAACGGGTACACACATATTTTAGTTGATGTTGATTACGTTACTAAGTGGGTAGAAGCTATTCCAACTAGTAGTGCTGATCATAACACCTCTATTAAGATGCTTAAAGAAGTTATTTTTCCGAGGTTTGGAGTCCTTAGATACTTAATGACTGATGGTGGTTCACATTTTATTCATGGTGCTTTTCGTAAAATGCTTGCTAAGTATGATGTTAATCATAGAATTGCATCTCCTTATCACCCACAGTCTAGTGGTCAAGTAGAATTGAGTAATAGAGAGATTAAATTAATTTTGCAAAATACTGTTAATAGATCTAGAAAGAATTAGTCCAAGAAGCCTGATGATGCATTATGGGCCTATAGAACTGCATATAAAAATCCTATGGGTATGTCTCCATATAAAATGGTTTATGGAAAAGCATGTCACTTACCTCTCGAACTAGACCATAAGGCATATTGGGCCATTAAAGAGCTCAATTATGATTTCAAACTTGCCGGTGAGAAGAGACTATTTGACATTAGCTGACTTGATGAGTGGAGAACCCAGTCCTATGAAAATGCCAAATTGTTTAAAGAAAAAGTTAAAAGATGGCATGACAAAAAGATACAAAAGCATGAGTTTAATGTAGGTGATTATGTTTTGTTATACAACTCTCGTTTAAGATTTTTTGCAGGAAAACTTCTCTCTAAATGGGAAGGTCCTTACGTTATCAAGGAGGTCTATTGTTCCGGTGCCATAAAAATCAACAACTTCGAAGGCACAAATCCAAAGGTGGTGAACGGTCAAAGAATCAAACATTATATCTCAGGTAATCCCATAAATGTTGAAAGTAATGTTAATTAAACCTTAACCCCGGAGGAGTACATAAAGGACACTTTCCAGAACGTCTTATACTCTGAAAAGGAATAGGTATGTGGTACGATAAGTAAACCAACTCCAAAACAATTCTAATAGCATTTTTTCTCTGTTCTGGAATATTTAAGAAAATAGGAAAATAAGAAGTAGTCTGAAAGGGACATGAGGCATCCACGAGGGTGGAGGGCACGCGCTACCCCCCTTGGCGCGCCCCCTGCCTCGTGGGCACCTTGTGTGCCCTCCGGACTTCGTTTTCTTGCACGATACTTCTTTTGGTTGGTAAAAATTCATTATATAATCTCCTGAAGGTTTTGACCACTGTACCACGCAAATATCTCCTGTTCTCGTTCCGAGCTGTTTTCTGCCAGAGTTTTCAAGGCCAGGCATCATGTCGTCCTCCTCCTCCAACAACGCGGGCGACTATGCTTGGCTAATGAAGATAGAGACAAAGCGAGAAGAAATCGAGGAAATCAAGGAAGGTGACAAGATCAAGGAGGTCGCAAAGGAGCAAGTCCCGACAGTAGAAGAAGAAGGCTTCCCTCAACCTTACTACAATCATCTCACCCCAACTGAGATTGAAGCTTTCAAGATGATTGAGCTAGCTCGCATACAAAATAAGTATCTCACACGTGAAAATCTTTTGTTGCAAGAGCATATCACCGCACTCAAGGGCATTATCCGCAAGTTGGAGGATCTCCTACGCTCGTTGTGCGAGACACCGTCATCAACAACTCCATCACCACCTCCGAAGAAAGAGACATAAATACATGGGTATGGACACTCCCCTTGGCAACTGCCAAGCTTGGGGGAGGTGCCCCGGTATCGTATCACCATCACACTCCTATCTTTACCTTTTTCTTAGTTCGATCCTTTTGGTTATATCTTGATCTAGTAGAATAAAGTTTTAGTATGATCTAGTTTTGAGTTTTGCTTTATGATTCGTTTATGTAATCGAGTCCGTGAGCTATATATAATAAAGATTAGTTTTGAGTCGAGGGCTTGGTTATGTTGCTATGATCTTCAGGGGGAAAAAGAATAAAAAGAAATAAAAAGATCATATTGATCTTATGGAGAGTAATGACTTCACATATAAAGAGTATGATGAATAAAAGCTGTTGAGAGTTGACAAACATAGTTTTGGTCATCGTTGCAATTAATAGGAAGTAATAAACAAAGAGAGGTTTTCACATATAAATATACTATCTTGGACATCTTTTATGATTGTGAGCACTCATTAAAATATGACCTGCTAAAAAGTTGATATTGGACAAGGAAGATAACGTAATGGGTTATGTTTTCTCATATCCGAAATAAATTATATTGTCATGCTAGCCAAATTCTTTGCACCAAGTAGAGATACTACTTGTGCTTCCAAATATCCTTAAACCCAGTTTTGCCATGAGAGTCCACCATATCTACCTATGGATTGAGTAAGATCCTTCAAGTAAGTTGTCATTGTTGCAAGCAATAAAAATTGCTCTCTAAATATGTATGATCTATTAGTGTGGAGAAAATAAGCTTTATATAAGCTTGTGATATGGAAGAAATAAAAGCGACGGACTGCATAATAAAGGTCCCTATCACAAGTGGCAATATAAAGTGACGTTCTTTTGCATTAAGATTTTGTGCATCCAACCATAAAAGCACATGACAACCTCTGCTTCCCTCTACGAAGGGCCTATCTTTTATTTTTGTCTTATACCTTATACAAGAGTCATGGTGATCTTCACCTTTCCCTTTTTACACTTTATCCTTTGGCAAGCACTATGTGTTGGAAAGATCCTGATATATATATCCAATTGGATGTGGGTTTTCATAAAGCATTATTGTTGACATTACCCTTGAGGTAAAAGGTTGGGAGGCGAAATTATAAGCCCCTATCTTTCTCTGTGTCCGATTAAAACTTCATACCCATAAGTATCGCGTGAGTGTTAGCAATTGTGAAAGACTAAATGATAGTTGAGTATGTGGACTTGCTGAAAAGCTCTTATATTGACACTTTTTGTTGTTATGATAAATTGCAATTGCTTCAGTGACTGAGGAGATTATAGTTTTTTATTATTCAATGAAGTTTCTGATTCATACTTGACATTGTGAATAGATTGTTACTTTAGCATAAGAAATCATATGACAATATATATATATGCTGCTGTTTTAAGAATGATCATGATGCCCTCATGTCCGTATTTTATTTTATCGACACCTCTATGTCTAAACATGTTGACATATTTTTCGATATCGGCTTCCGCTTGAGGACAAGCGAGGTCTAAGCTTGGGGGAGTTGATACGTCCATTTTACATAATGCTTTTATATCGATATTTATTGCATTATGGGTTGTGATTACATATTATGTCACAATAATTATGCCTTTTCTCTCTTATTTTACAAGGTTTACATCAAGAGGGAGAATGCCGGCAGCTGCAATTCTGGGCTGGAAAAGGAGCAAATATTAGAGACCTATTCTGCACAACTCCAAAAGTCATGAAACTCCACGACAGTCAGTTTTGGAATATATTAAAAATATTGGGTAAAGAAAGCACCAGAGGGGGCCCACCCCCTGTCCACGAGGGTGGAGGGCGCGCCCTACCCCCTGGGCGCGCCCCCTGCCTCGTGGGCGACTTGGAAGCCCCCCGATGCCCATCTTCTAGTATAAGGTGTCTTTTGCCCTGGAAAAAATTAGAATGAAGCTCTCGTGATGAAGCGCCGCCGTCTCGTGGCGGAACCTGAGCAGAACCAATCTAGGGCTCCGGCGGAGCTATTCTGCTGGGGAAACATCCCTCCGGGAGAGGGAAATCGTCACCATCGTCATCACCATCGATCCTCTCATCGGGTGGGGGTCAATCTCCATCAACATCTTCACCAGCACCATCACCTCTCAAACCCTAGTTCATCTCTTGTATCCGATCTTTGCCTCAAAACCTCAGATTGGTACCTGCGGGTTGCTACTAGTGTTGATTACACTACAAAAAAGACACATCCGTGACATTTTGGGCCCAACGGAAAAAAATTCTATCATACTTATGACACTTCTATGACGATAATTGTGACAAAACCCGGTATCATCATAGATGTGGTGGGGTCCTACTTCTATGACAAAAAATCATGACAGAAAATGGGCTTTTTGTCCTGGGAGGGCCGGAGACGCAGCTGCATGACATTCTTTGGGTCGTCCATGACGGAAAAAACCGTGGTAGAAGCGAGGGCGAGGAAAATATCGGGGTGTTCCCGTTTACGGTGGGAAGTCGGGGCCGAGCGAGAAGTGTTTCTCTCGTACACGCACGCGCGTGGGTGCGAGGCGTTGGGCTCTACCTGAACCCGAGCGATTGCACTGCAGGCTACGCGTTACTGAACCCGAGCGATCGATCGATGGCTGTTAACTGAACCTGTTGAGGATAGACTTTAGAGTCACCCGCCAGAAGGGGCCGGGTTACTCATAATGGTCATCGCCAGAAGCCCAGGGACAAGCTTGAAGACGGTGGGCCGAAGGTGGGCTTAAGACCCGGATATGGCTTAAGGCATGTAGTTGTAACCATCATTATGGTAGAACTTGTAGTGCAAGGCAGGGATAGTAGAGAGTCCGAGCCGGACACTCTTATGAGCCGGCGAGGGACTCTGAGAGCTGCGGGGTGTCAACCTCTCTATATAGAGGGACGACCCGGCAGCGGTTGAGGGACAAGAAAGATCTCTTCGAGAGCCGGGCATAGCAGTTAAGCTCCCTGGTCATCGAAACCCTAATCAATACCACCTCAACTGGATGTAGGCTTTTACCTTCGCCGTAAGGGGCCGAACCAGTATAAACCCTCGTGTTCCTTGTCCCGTTAACCCCTTCAAGCTTCCTAGCAGCGATGGCTCCACGACTAAGTCCTAGCTTGAGGACATCTGCCGTGACAATTCCACGACAGTTGGCGCCCACCATGGGGCTGGCGCACGGTGGATTTGAGTTCTTGAAGGGCAGCTTCGAAGGGCTCAAGGGATACGCTGTGGGCCGGATGACCAAGAGTCGTCGCGGCAAGCTCTACATCGACGATGCAAACTGGGGCCCCGACGCCGGCTCAATTGAGTACGGGTACCGGGTCCCCTTCGGCGGAATTCATGTTTTCATTGGCAAGATTGGCGAGTCGGGTCCTGAGCCGGATCTCTGCGCCGATCTCATCGAGACGGCTCAGCGTGTAAGACCCGCCCGGGCCCTGCCTGCCTTAAAGCATGATTTTGTGGGATGTATCCATGGAGGGCTCTCTGGTAGATCTGGGTCTGGTGATGAGACGGCCGCCGGCTCTGACGGCGAATCGTCCACAGATGAGTCAAACTCGTTGTATCAACTTCAAGATGGCAGGCTCATGGGTTGTTCCGATGGTGACAGTATTCCGGACCCGTTTGAGCCGCCGAACCGGGTCGGAATCTTCATGGCCGGTGCACAGCCTGTTCAGAACCCTGCTGCTGGGTAGGAAACCCGGTGCCCTCGCCGGCTCAGGTGCTGATGGATCTCACGGACAAGATGACGGCCCTGTTAACCACCGCAGTTGACCCGGCGGATCAAGCTCAGCATGATGCGGAGGTGGCGCAGTTAAAGTTGGATCTAGTGAAAGCTAAGGAGGATCTGGCAGCGGAAGGGATCAGGATGGCTGCGGAGAGGGCGGCTCTCGACGCCCAAACTCAGTTGATCCAGGCGCAGTCCTTCCGGCTCACGATGGATCAGAACGCGTCCAATGAGGTCATGAGGAGGAGGCATCAAAAGGCCCAATCTCGACTCCCTCCGGTTTACGATCCTCGAAACCTCTTCAACACGCCAGGTACAGGGTCTAGTAACCCGCCAGGGATCATAGTGCCCGGGTCTGGGAACCCTATTCAGCCGCAAGTAATGGGGCCTCCCCGGGTGAGCCCTGCCCAGCCTCAGTATGTGCCAATACCACCGGGTCATTATGCTAACCCGCTAGAGAACATGGTAGCCGCAGCAGCGCGGCTGGCGGCCCTCCCAGTTGACGGCGACTCTCCGACGGCTATTGAAACCCGCCGGGTCAGGGAACTCCTTCAGACAGCACTGGCGCAGCAAGAGGCGTATTCTTACAGCCGGGACAGGATCCACTCGACTCCTCGTCCAGGCCGGAGCCCGAGTTATAGCAGACACATGGCCTCAGCGACCAGCTCAAGTAATGTCCGATGCCATGACCCGCCCCCTAGCCAGGGCCCGGTTCATAACGGTGCCTTTCACGCAGCAGACCAAGACAGAGCGCGGCAAGAGGCGGAGCAGGTGCCTCAATTGACGGCTTACCAGACTCCCCCGACTTATCCAACGACTTCCGTCAACGTGGGGATCCCTACCAGGACTGGAGGTGTCCCTTGTTTAGTGCCAGCTATACGCAATGAATGTCTACCCAAGGACTTCAAGGGCCCTAGGAAGGTGCCTAATTACACAGCTGACTTACAACCCGCAGCCTGGATTGAGAGTTACGAGATGACCATGGAACTGCTGGAAGTCAGTGAAGCGGCAATGGCCAAGTATTTCACCATGATGTTAGATGGGACTGCCCTCACTTGGTTGAAAGGGCTACCACCGAATTCCATCGGGTCTTGGGCTGAACTGAAAGCCCGGTTCATCCAAAACTTCAAGGATACCTGTAGGCAGTCTATGTCAATTGTAGATTTGACTAACTGTAAGCAGCAGGAGGGTGAGTCTACGACACATTGGGTTCGCCGGGATAAGGAGATAATACATTCCTCTGATAAGATGGATGCCGGCTCTGCAGTCTTAATGTTGGAACAGAATTGTCGCTTCTTGCCCCTGAAGATGAAACTCGGGCGGCTTAAGCGCGACTGCAATGATATGGGTACACTGATGGCGGCTCTCGTCAAGTACGCCGATTCTGATGGTACCAAGGACCCCGCTTCAGATGATGAAAGGACAGGGAAGGGAAAGAAGAATGGCAATGGCAAGGGTCCTCAGCATAACCCGGGGAACCAAGGAGGTGGCAAGCGCAAGGCCGATGGCAGCCTAGAGTTCGTAGCCAACACCAGCTCACAGGGTAATAACCAGCGACGCAAGGGGAAGCCCCCTCCCCGAGCCGGCGGGTCAGGCCCGACGCTGGAGCAGCTGTTGAATGAGCCTTGTACAAGGCATGGCTCTAGAGAGAAGCCAGCTACCCATCTATGGAAGGATTGTGCGATCATGAAGGCCTTTAAGAATTCCAACGCCTTTAACGGCAACAATGGCCCGGGCGATGGCTCGGGCGCCGGCGGCTTTCATGGCCCGGGCAGCGGCTCAAATTCTAATCCTCAGAACGGGCAAGGGGGCTTTAATCAGCAGTCTGGCCAGGGTCATCAACAGCAGCAGGGGGGTTATCAGACCAATCCAAAGCAGCTTAGCGGTGGACAGTATCATGTGTTTACCACAAGTCTGTGTAAGCGGGATCAGAAGCTTCATAAGAGGGCTGTGAATGCTGTTGAGCCGGTGGTTCCACGCTACTTGCGGTGGTCTGAGCAGCCTATAGTGTGGAGTAGGGAGGATCACCCTCCCCGGGTGGATAATCCGGGTCACTTGGCCTTGGTGGTAGCTCCTCAGGTGGGAGGATATAAATTCACTAAGGTGCTCATGGATGGAGGCAGCAGCATCAACATCCTCTATTATGAGACGTTCCGTCGTATGGGGTTGATTGATAAGAACCTCAGCCAGTCAAACACTATTTTCCATGGTGTGGTACCTGGTAAGTCGGCTTATCCAGTCGGCAAGATCGAGTTGGAAGTGGCCTTTGGAGATGAGCACAACTACAGGGTGGAAAAATTGACCTTTGAGGTGGTCAAGATAAGAAGTCCGTACCATGCCATATTTGGGCGGCCGGCTTACGCGAAGTTCATGGCACGGCCGTGTTATGTGTATTTACAGCTCAAGATGCCGGGTCATAATGGGACCATTACGGTTCATGGCAGTCGGAAGGTGGCCTTGGAGTGTGAGGAAGGCGATGCAGCTTATGCAGAATCTGTTTGTGCAACAGAGGAGTTAAAATTTTACAAAGACAATGTTGACCCAACAGATATGACCTCTCTGAAAAGGCCGACTCTGGAGCATGAGCCGACAATGAAATTTAAGTCGGCTGATGAGACTAAACTTGTTGATTTCGTTCCAGGGGATTCATCTCAGCAGTTTAGCATCAGTGCCAATCTGGATCCAAAATAGGAAAGCGCGCTCATCGAGTTCATCCGTGAGAATAGGGACATTTTTGCATGGAAGCCTTCTGACATGCCATGTGTACCTAGAGAACTCGCTGAGCACACTCTCAATGTTGATCCGAAATTTAAGCCGGTCAGGCAATTCCTTCGGCGGTTTAATGAAGAGAGGCGGAAAGCTATTGGTGAAGAGGTGGCCCGGCTCTTGGCGGCCGGGTTTATCGTTGAAGACTTTCACCCAGAATGGTTAGCTAACCCGGTGCTTGTGCTCAAGAAGAACGGCACCTGGCGAATGTGTGTGGACTACACGGACTTGAACAAGGCGTGTCCGGCTGATCCTTTCGCCCTTCCCCGTATTGATCAAATTATTGATGCTATGGCGGGTTGTGACCGCCTAAGTTTCTTGGATGCTTATTCTGGATATCATCAGATTAAAATGGCAGTTAAGGACCAGGAGAAAACGGCGTTCATCACTCCTTTTGGAGCCTTCTGCTATGTGTCTATGCCCTTTGGGCTCAAGAGTGCACAGGCGACTTATCAGCGTTGCGTGTAGAACTGTCTTCATAACCAGATTGGGCGCAATGTTCATGCTTACGTGGATGATATTGTGGTTAAATCCAGGAAGGAGGAAACCCTGATAGATTATCTGAGGGAAACCTTCGATAATCTCCGGGTCTACAAGATGATGCTTAACCCGGCCAAGTGTGTTTTTGGTGTTCCTACAGGCAAACTCTTGGGTTTCTTGGTTTCTGACAGAGGCATTGAAGCTAACCTGGAGAAGATCAAGGCCATCACCTCCCTAGCTAAGCCCGCGTGTATAAACAACGTCCAGCGCCTGGCGGGTCGCATTGCTGCTTTAAGCCGTTTTATAAGCCGTTTGGGGGAGAAGGCTATGCCATTATATCAGTTGATGAAGAAAACTGATGACTTTGTCTGGAATGATGCAGCCAATACTGCTTTTGAGGATTTGAAGAGACAGCTGGCCGAGCCCCCAGTCCTTGCTGCTCCGGTTGACAAGGAGCCTTTATTGCTGTATGTGGCTGCTAACACACGAGCCGTCAGTGTGGCCGTGGTGGTGGAGCGCAAGGAAGAGGGTTAGGAGCATCCGGTTCAGCGGCCGGTTTATTATGTCAGCGAAGTGCTCATCGTGTCCAAACAGCGGTATCCGCATTGGCAGAAGCTGGTTTATTGTGTGTTCATGGCGAGCCGGAAGCTTAAACATTATTTCCAGGGTCATCCCATCACTGTGGTCAGTTCTACCCCTCTTGGTGATATCATTCAAAACAGAGAGGCCACAGGGAGAGTGGCTAAGTGGGCTATAGAGCTCGGACCTCATGGTCTGAAATACGTGCCACGCACGGCTCTTAAATCTCAGGCCTTGGTGGATTACATCAATGATTGGACAGAGTCACAAGTGCCTGAGCAAAAGCCGGATAACACATACTGGAGTATTCACTTTGATGGGTCCAGGCAATTGGAGGGCTCGGGGGCTGGAGTCGTATTGGCTTCCCCTAAGGGTGATAAGTTCCATTATGTGCTACAATTGATGTTTCCTTGTACCAACAATGCAGCTGAGTACGAGGCCTTGCTCCACGGTCTTCAGATGGCTAAGGAGATGAGCTTGAGCCGGGTAAGGTGTTTCGGCGATTCAGATTTGGTAGCTCAACAAGTCTCAGGCATGTGGGACTCTAAGGACCCTCTCATGGCGGCCTATCGCCGCGAAGTTGATGCCATTGCTGGGCATTTTCAGGGTTACCAAGTAGAGCAGATCGATCGCAGGAAGAACGAGGCGCCTGATGCTTTAAGCCGGCTGGGCTCTCAGCAAAAGCCGGTGCCACCTAATACTTTCCTGGACGTCCTGTATAACCCTTCTGTTAGGTTGCCTACAGAGGAAGACTTGGCTGTCCCTGACCCGGAGGCACGACTGGTGGCGGCTCTCCACATCATACCGGACTGGACAATGCCCTATCTGGCTTACATCACCCGGGGAGATTTGCCTGAGGATGAAACTTTGGCCAGACAAATAACCCGGCGGTCTAAGTCAATGATTGTTATCAATGGTGAGTTGCATCGCCGCAGTGTTACGGGAGCGTTCCAGCGTTGTGTCTCCCCTGAGGAAGGTCAAGAGATCTTGCGTGAGATTCATGAAGGGGATTGTGGCCATCACGCCGGCTCAAAGTCTCTTGTGGCCAAGGCTTTTCGTCATGGTTTTTGTTGGCTGACGGCTCATGCTGATGCGGAGGACTTGGTCAGTAAATGTGATGGTTGCCAAAGGTTCTCGCGACGGGCTCATGTGCCGGCTCAGGAGCTTAGGATGATCCCAGTTACTTGGCCTTTTGCGGTCTGGGGGCTTGATATGGTTGGGCCTTTTAAAAGGTCCAAGGATAAGAAGACCCACCTCTTGGTGGCAGTTGACAAATTTACCAAGTGGGTTGAAGCGGAGCCAGTTAGCAAGTGTGATGCAGCCACGGCAGTTCAGTTTATGAAAAAGGTGATCTTTCGCTTTGGCTTTCCACACAGCATTATAACTGACAATGGTACCAATCTATCCAAAGGCGCCATGGAGGAGTTTTGTCAACGAGAGCATATTCGACTTGATGTTTCATCAGTGGCTCATCCTCAATCCAATGGTCAAGCTGAGAGAGCTAATCAGGAGATTCTGAAGGGCATCAAGCCCCGGCTTTTGGTCCCTTTGCAACGGACGCTGGGTTGTTGGGTGGAGGAGTTGCCCTCCATGTTATGGAGCATCAACACTACTCCTAACAGGTCTACAGGTTTCACACCTTTCTTCATGGTTTATGGGGCAGAAGCAGTCCTCCCCAGTGACATCCGTCATGACTCGCCTCGAGTGGCGGCTTATGTTGAGGCGGATAATGAACAGGCGTGCCAAAATGCTCTTGACTTGTTGGACGAACAGCATGATGTGGCAGCAGCTCGCTCAGCGATTTACCAACAAGACCTGCGCCGTTATCATAGTCGCCGGGTTAAATCCCGAGTCTTCCAGGAAGGCGATCTGGTGCTCCGGTTCATCCAAGATCAAACGGATGCGCACAAGTTATCCCCGCCTTGGGAAGGGCCCTTTGTGGTCAGCAAGAATTTGCACAACGGGCCATATTACCTCATTGACATTCGGGAGCAGAAAGATTCACGTAAGTCGGAGGAAGAGACCCGTCAGCCGTGAAATATAGCTCAGCTTCGGCCTTACTACACTTGAGCCACCGGCTCTCATAATGTACATATTTCTCTAAGCCATGTATATATTATGATAAGCAATAAAGCAGGACCTCTGTCCTTTTTTCTCCTCCAAATGTGCACGTGTTGTTTTCATTGCAAGATCACATGATAATTTGAAGGAGGATCCGGCTTATGATTGTATTCGAATCTAGCCGTAGGCGATAAGGTCACTTGGGGGCTTCCTGTTCAAACATAGGTCGTATTCGAACCAAAGAGGACATAGCTGTCGATACCCATTTGATTGGCAAGGTGCCGAGCTCATTGGGGAGTTTTCCTTGATCATATTTGAATCTTAGTTTAACCTCTTTGGGAACCGACGTGGATCGTATTCGAATCAGCGTCGTTAAACAATTCTTAAGGTCATTTGGGGGCTTCCTGTTCAAACATAGGTCGTATTCGAACCAAAGAGAACATAGCTATCGGTACCCTCTTGATTGGCATCGCCACACCCACTGGGGGCTATATGATCGCATTCGAATCCTAGCATAACCCCTTTGGGACGGGTCTCTGGTCGTATTCGAACCGGAAGCCCTAAGTTCTTCTGATTTATAGCGAGTTCTTCTGATTATTTCAAGTATGCACGGCGGGTCTCACTTTGCCAGCTTAACTTTGATTTATAGTACTAGTCGAATACAATCGGTGTTATTAAGACTGGTAAACTGGAATTGAGGTACCAACCTTATATAAGCCGGAAGTGTGCTTACAGGCCGGTAAGTGTGTTATTACGGCCATATCAAGGACATAATTGAGGACCAGTCTTTTTTGATTCATATTCGGGGTTATATGTCTAAAACTATGATTCTCAATGCGGTAAGCCACCTAGAGACTTGTGATTTGTCCTTCTATGGAGGATAATTAAAGGCAACTATTTGAGATTAAGGAAAACGAATAATTGATTATGACCCGGGGAAATATAAAGGAGACAACTTCAATGGACTTCAGCATTCAACGCGTGCACGATGGCACGACAAAGTTAAAGTTGATCCTACTCTATTACAAGACTCATCGAGTCCAAAAGGGTGAAGCATTGCTTAATAAGCCGCTTGCAGAGTTACGATGCTTCCTGGGTTGAAGTCTCCGGCTCATCCCTCTCCGCTCCTCCGGCTGTTCCCAAGACCTGGAAAGTTGATGACTTCCAGTCGATGCCGCTCAGAGCTTCAAATTGAGCTTCCTCGTCAATTAACCCGGCCGGGTCAATCTCCGGGGCAAAGGTGTGCTTACGAGTCGGCGGGATTAAGCTGAGGGCTTCATAGCGCAGAGTGGGGATCCTCTGATTTTCTGCATCGTAACCCTGCTGGTACTTAGTCAGATCTGTATCATTGCCAATCAGAGTGGCCACCGGGCGTACGATCTTCACGCAGGCTGCGAAGTCCTTTTGGTCGAAGGCGGTGCCGTCTTCCTTCAAACTGGGGTAGCCTAGAGCGATGTCCGCCGGGTCTAGTTCCGGAAGGAACGCCTTGGCCCGGCTTAGAGCAGCTATGGCTCCGGCTCTTGCAGAGGCCCGTTGCAGCTCTTGGACAAGTTGGGGAAGAACGGCAAGCCGGCGAAGAACTTCCGCCAGATGAGTCGGCACCTCATTGGATAGGGCCACCACAGCCAAAGCACGCTGTGACCCGGTGTAGAGCTGCTCCACCAGGGTGTACATGGCCTTCAGCTTGGTTACCACACTTTGGTTGAGGTTGGCGCTTCTGGGACCTGTTTAACAAAATAAGATAAGCCGCCGACAAGGATGAGTTATGAGATATGAAGACTATAAACTTGATGAAAGCCGGTGAAATGACTTACCGAAGATTGCGGCAACCATCTGGGACACTTGGCGCTTTAAGCTGGAGAGTTCGGCGGTCTTCTCTGTCAGAGCCTTCTCCGCCTATTCAGCCCGGTTCACCAGAGTAGCCTTTTCTTCGGCCCAAGCCTTCCGTTCAGCGTCAAAGTCCGTCTTCAGTTTTTCTTGCGCAGCAATACTGGACACAAATTTGGCATTTGCTTTCCGGGTCTCAGTTTCTTGTGTCTTCAGACGGGTCTTGAGATCAGAGATGTCAGCTTCAAACTTCTTGCCAGCAGCCTGCATAATTTCCGGGTCATAGGATGAACAGTTACTATGCAATTTTAAAAGTCCCAGGCACTTTCCAAGCAAAGACACTTGGCACTTGGGGGCTAATGCATGTCGAACGTTTCTACTTACAGATTACCGGTTCATGCGAGTAAGCTGGAAGATAAAGTCTACAACGTATTCTATCATAAGTAGTAGACTTGGGGGCTAGAGTATGGTAAGAATAACAAGATAAATATGCAGTAAGTAAGAAGACAGAAGAGTGATACCTCAGACTTCTGCTGAATCTGGTTCACCATGGCAATCTCTAGGTCCCGGCTCTGGTGCACCTGGCTGATATAGCCAGAGATGATCTCTCCGATGCTCAGATTGGCATAGTCGGTGAGGTCCAGATTGGCCCGGTGGCGCCCTAACAACTCCTCCTTAGCGGAGCACTTGGCCAGCGCAGTAGGTCTCCTCGGCTCAACAAATTCCGTCCGGGTGATTACCACATCCGGGTCATCTGCTGGTTGAGCCGAGCTGGAGGCCTCCGGGTTAGCAGAAGCTTCTGTTATTGGCTTGTCGGTTGGAGCAGTGGCTTCAGGAGCAGAGGCAGCTGGCGGTTCTTGAGCGGCTACCTCCGGTTCAGGCAAGTCCGGCTTTTCGACCGGCTTGTTCTTCTTTGCCCTTTTGCTGAGTTTTGCCTGGGCACTGAAAAGACAAAAAGGTTAAGCACAAAAGTGTAAGTAAGGACAAGTACAACATGAGATGATCATCATTACCCAGGCACGGTCTTGAAAACCGGCAGGTTCGACTGCATAGAGTCGCTAGAAGAGGGGGAAGTTTCCTGATAATTTGAGTCAGAAGAGTTGAGCGGTTGACGTATAACACCCGCCAAAGGATGAAAAGGGTACAAGGTTGAGATAACCTTAGTTCGGCGTTTCCTCGATGCGTCAGGTAACCCGGAGGAGAGGTCAGCGTCCTTGTTGGTCCGGGTGTGACGCCGGCTCTCATGAACCTGTCGCTTCAAAATAAATTGAGGATCTTGATAAGCTAAAGGATGTGAAAAGCTTACTTTCCGGGTTACCCTTCGGATTTTCAGCCTTGGCAAGGGCTCCGAGTCGGAGGAAAGTATCATTACCTCTTCAACCACCGGGTTGCTTGCTCCGGTGTCATCCTATTGATGAACAAGTATTGATAAGATGGACGGAAATAAACAACAAAATACAACAAAAGCTTACAGGCTTAGGGGTTACCTCTGACTCGGAGCTGTCGCTTAGTTGCATCAGCTCTGAAGCAGTAGGCCTACTTCCCTTCTTGCGAGGGGCGGCTCTCTTGGCGGCTTTCTTAGCCTTCCTGGCCTTCTTGGCCGCCTCATGGTCATATTTGACCTTCCAATATTTGTCATCACCCTGAAAAATACAATGATGATTTCTTAAATATTCAGATGACGGTTATCTACCTGAAAAATACAATGATGATTTCTTAAATATTCATATTTGACCTTCCAAAATTTGTCATCAGCCTGAAAAATTTGTCATTAGCCTTCCTGGGTTGGTCTTGCAGAAGGGGGCTAACCCGGTCCTCCCGCAGTCTGCCAAGCTCTCGTTCAAGAGAGCCTTGGTCATATCCTCGGCAACGTCTTCAGGGAGGTCGTTGCGGCTGTGTCGCAGGGGGTCATCTTTCCGGCCTGTGTATTCACACATTAAGCCGGGGCGGCGGCTTAGGGGGATCACCCGCCACGAGATCAAGACCCTGACCAGATCAATTCCGTTGAGACCATTGCCCAGGAGAGCCTTGATCTTGTTGATTGTGGGGAGCAGAGGTTGGCGTTCCGCCTGAGTTAACTTGTCAGACAGAGGGTGAGTCGGTTCCAGTCAAGAAGGGCGGAAGCCGGGCAGCGGGCTCTCGTCAGCCGGCGACGTGTCTTGGCAATAGAACCACGTCTGGTTCCAGTCCTTTGGGTGGCTTGGCGGCTCGGCGTAAGGGAAGAGGCAGTCCCTCCATCGCTGGATGGAGATGCCACCAAGTTCCAAGCTTGGCCCGTTGGCGCACTCGTTCTGACGGTTCAGGTAGAAGAGCTCTCTGAAGAGCAGCAGGCTGGGTTCTTCTCCAAGGTAGACCTCACAGAACACTTGGAAATTGCATATATTTGACACCGAGTTGGGTCCTATGTCTTGAGGCCGCAGGTCGAAGAAATTCAGCACATCTCTGAAGAAATTTGAGTCGGGCGGTGCGAAGCCCCAGCTCATATGATCCGCAAAAATTACCACTTCCCCGTCCCTCGGCTGTGGTCTGTCCTCTGATGAGTCGGGGGCACGGTAGGACATGACGTCCTTTTTGGGCAGGTAACCTGACTTCATGAAATCCGTTAAGGTCTCGTCGGTGACGTTGGACCTCATCCAATTGCAAGTGATGGGTGCTTTAGGAGCTTTGGGAGGCATGGTGAATGTCGGAAGCCTATGATAAAAGGAAACATGTCCGGTTTAATTATAAGCCGGAGGAAATTTATAGTTCAGTGTTAAAGTGGCGGCTTATGGAGGGGCCTAATGACATATATCTAATTGCATTGGGTTATCTAAGCCGCTGGAGGTATTAAGAAGTAATTCGATTGTCTACGACCTTGTCACAGATAAGCCGGAAAATTTTATGGCACATGGCCTCCTTTGAGCCGGAAGGTCCTACGGCGCGTGGTTTCTTTGAGCCGGAAATGTAAGCCGCCATAGCTCAGCAGAAGCAGTTTTTTACTAACTATGGTGAAAACAAGTTTCACAGATCGCAGTGAAAATTTTGGATCAAAATGGTCGACTAAAGGGAAAAATTTCTAGACCTAAAGCAGACGCAGGAGAAGTTCGCAGGCTCAAACAGGGATTCTATGCAGTGAAAAGAGATCTATTTGCATTTGAAATGGGTGCCAAACAGCTACCGCAGCAGGTCTATACAGGTCTAAGATCACGAAGGGCAGTAAAAATAAAAACTACCAAGAGCTCGTGGGCGACGGCGAAAAACACGGACGAACAGGACGAACCCTACTGCAGATCTGTTCTACGGGGTAGCCAGGACTTACAGGTGCCGGTGAGTCGTGGAAGTCGCCGCCGTTTTCTCTGGACACAACAGGTTGATGCAGCGGCCGGAGTTGGTGAGGAGGAGGAGACCCGCGGCGGCGACAGCAACAGAGCTCGAGCGGAGGAACAGTGGCGCGAGGAGGAAGACGAGTGGCTGAAGGCCCGTCGGGCCGGGCTATTTATAAGGGCGAGCTCATAAGTGAGCGCGAGAAACGAGGAGGCCGCGGCGCGGTTATCTCACCATAAAACGCCTCGATTTTTGGGATGGCAGTAAAGATAAGATCCGTTGCGGATATGGTGGGGTAAAAAATGGACTTAATGGAAGATGACGTCATGGCGGATTACCCAGAGTCCAGAGGATGACGTCACGCCGGGTTATGGCCTTCACACAAATTGTAAGCCGGACATTTTCTGTTGAAAGAATTGAAGATTGACACGAGCCGGCTCAAATCAATCTGGGGCCTAATGTTGAGGATATATACTTTAGAGTCACCCGTCAGAAGGGGCCGGGTTACTCATAATGGTCATCGCCAGAAGCCCAGCGACAAGCTTGAAGACAGTGGGCCAAAGGTGGGCTTAAGACCCGGATATGGCTTAAGGACTGTAGTTGTAACCACCATTATGGTAGAACTTGTAGTGCAAGGCAGGGATAGTAGAGAGTCCGAGCCGGACACTCTTATGAGCCGGCGAAGGACTCTGAGAGCTGCGGGGCGTCAACCTCTCTATATAGAGGGACGACACGGCAGCAGTTGAGGGACAAGAAATATCTCTTCGAGAGCCGGGCATAGCAGTTAAGCTCCCTGGTCATCGAAACCCTAATCAATACCACCTCAACTAGACGTAGGCTTTTACCTTCGCCGTAAGGGGCCGAACCAGTATAAACCCTCGTGTTCCTTGTCCCGTTAACCCCTTCAAGCTTCCTAGCAGCGATGGCTCCACGACTAAGTCCTAGCTTGAGGACATCTGCCGTGACAATTCCACGACAGAACCCGATCGAGCGATTCCTTCGCTACTGCTGCTAACTGAAGTTGATCGATGCTGCCTCTGGATGAACAGTGAGCGTTGTTGGGGGTTGATGAATAGTTCCAGTTGGGTGGATGAACAGGACCCCTGGTGTTGCTCTGGATGAACAGTGAGCATTGCTGGGGGGTTGATGAACAGTTCCGTGGGGGTGATGAACAGGACCCCGTGGTGTTGCCTCTGGATGACAGGACCCCGATCGTCGAGCCGGTTAGGGGCTGACGGAACAGACCCCGTGGAGGCTGGATGAACAGGACCACCCCGTGGAGGACTGGATGAACAGAGCGGTGGAGGCTGGATGAACAGTTAGCCCGTGAAGGGGTGGTTGAACAGGAGCCCATGGAGAGGGCTGGTTGAACAGTAGCCGTTGGAGTAGCACGCGGTGGAGGCTGGATGAATAGGAGCCCGTGGATGAACAGTCGCAGGTGGAGGCTGGAGGAGGTCGACGGTGGTATGAACAGTAGCCCGTGGAGGCTGGAGGCGGGTCAGAGGTGGAGATAACAGTATCCCGTGGAGTCCCGTTTTGCGGTACGCCACACCCCTCCCGATGAACAGGACCCCTGTTTCGACCGTAGCGCTCCAACACATGTCCGTTTCCTCCGTTTTGCGGTACGCCACACCCCTCCCGATCAACAGGACCCCCGTTTCGACCGTAGGAGGTCCGTTTCCTCCGTTTTGCGGTACGGCAGACCCCTCCCGATGAACAGGATCCCGTTTCGAACGTGGTCGGTCGAACACAAGGCCGTTTCCTCCGTTCTGCGGTACGCCAGGCCTCGTTTCCATCGGCTGTTCCGTCCAAGCCGGTTGGCTCCCACGCGTTTCGTTTCCTCCCGATGAACACGACGCATTCCGTTGCCTCCCCATGAACACGACGACGACGCAGTTTCTCCGTTCCGACCTAGCCATGTACACGAGCCCTGGCCGTACGTATGTGCGAGTAGGCGTTGGAGACCCTGCCCATATTTACGTACGTGGCCGTATTTTCTTTCTTGCACACTGGCCGCTGTACGTACGTGTACATGCTACGTGCGTGCCTCTACTACGACACGTGTGTGCCTCTACATCGACCAGTATGTACGTACACATTCGCGACCAGATTGCCAACGCTAAGTACGCTTCGACCAGGTGGGTCCCGACTGTCAGGCACTTCCTTGCCTACGAAGATGTAGCTGGTGGGTCCCATCAGTCAGGGGGGCGAATCTTGTTTTTCCGGACGCACTTCCTTGCATGTGAATATGTAGCTGGTCGGTCCCAGCAGTTAGTGGGAAACGTTTTTTTTCGCGAAATACGGTGGCCCGTCCGGTGGGTCCCCGCTGTCAGGTGGAGGAATAATTATTTTGCGCGTAATAAGGAGGCACTTCCTTGCTGCGGCCATGGACCCAGCTGTCAGCCTCTCCACGTACAGTACTCTTCCGATGGAAGTCGTTCCTTGACCACGTTGACCACGCCGCGCCGAGAGCACGAGGGTGGTGGACGACGGTGAGGCCTAGGAAGGGGACGACCCGGAGCCGGGGAAGACGCGGCAGTGGAAGCCCGCGCGGAGAGGAGTACGATGGTTCACTAGTTTGGCTGTGGTGTGAGGCTGCCGTTG
The DNA here is from genome assembly GCF_018294505.1 of Triticum aestivum. Classification (NCBI taxonomy): domain Eukaryota; kingdom Viridiplantae; phylum Streptophyta; class Magnoliopsida; order Poales; family Poaceae; genus Triticum; species Triticum aestivum. Next base: position 147,460,657 of record NC_057814.1, read on the forward strand.
CCGCAGGGCCTGGCCAGCGGTGGGAATAGTAGGGGGCGGTGAGGCCTCCGCGGCAGCACAGCCGGCCACGGGAGGCAGGAGCATGCGGCACGACCGACGCTGCTTTGGGTGGCTGGAGCAAGAAGACCAAAGGTTGAAGAAGCACTACGACCGTTGGATGGACATCGTACGGTCACTGGAGCTAGAATCGTGCATATTGACTAAGTTGACAAAGCCCTCCGTCCCCGTCAACTTAGTAGGCCCACAAGTCAGCCTGCCACTATACTGGGTCCCAGCTAGCAGGGGGAGTATTCATTTTTGTGTGCGTAATACGGAGGCACTTCCTTGCATGCGAAGAGAGCTGGTGGGTCCAAGCTGTCAGCGGCGGTAATGTTTTTTTCCCGAAATACAGAGGCCCTTTCGGTGGGTCCCAGATGTTAGGTGGAGGAATCATTATTTTGCGCGTAATAAGGAGGCATTTCCTTGCATGCGGCCGTGGACCCAGCTGTCAGCCTCTCCATGTACAGTCCACTTCAGATGCATGTTGGTCGTTGACCACGTTGACCAGGCCGCGCCGAGAGCACCAGGGCGGTGGACGACGGCGAGGCCTAGGAAGGGAACTACACTATAACACCCCGGATGTAACTTTCCATATTTGTAACTCCAACTCTTGTCATTTTCGGCTATGTGTTATGATATTCCCTTCGTGGTCGGGTTTTGTTTTTCGTTTTGCCTTTTGTTCATGTCATGCATCTCATATCATGTCATCATGTGCATTTCATTTGCATACGTGTTCGTCTTTTGCATCCGAGCATTTTCCCCGTTGTCCGTTTTGCAATCCGGCACTCCCACCTCCTCCGACGCACCCCTTTTCATTTCTTTTCGTGAGCGGGTGGTGAACGTTCTCGGAATGGACCGAGGCTTGTCAAGTGGCCTTGGTATACCACCGGTAGACCACCGGTGAAGTTTCGTTCCATTTGGAGGTCGTTTGGTGCTCCGACGGTTAACCGGGTAACCGCAAAGTCCTTTTGTGTGTTGCAGCAAAACCGCCCTCTAAACAGTCCTTTTGTGTGTTGCAGCAAAACCGCCCTCTAAGTCACTTCCATGCTCTAGGTCGTTCTATCACGATCGTGTGGGCGAAAACCGCACTCCATTTGGAGTCTCCTAGCTCCCTCTAGCTATATATATGTGAGCCCCCCCGAAATCTTCGCAGATCAAACCCTAACCTCGTCCCCTCCGCGCCGCCGGACAAAACTCCCACCAACGGACGTGTCCGCCTCCCACCGCCGCTGCCACGTGTCGCCTCCGGATTCGCCGCCGCCCTCGCCCACTTTGCCGCCCGCGCCGCCGGCCTGGAGAGCCCGCGTCAGGCCCTCCCGGTTCGCGCCCCTCCCCGCCGCCCGGCTCTCTCCCGCCGCCGCCCCCGGGCCTCTCCCGCGCCCCTCGTCGCGCCCTCGTCTCCGGCAGCCCGCGCCGCCGCGGAAGCGCTCCCCGCGGCGGCCCGCTCCTCGCCGCTCCGCCCGGCGTCGCCGCCCTCCGCCGCGTCCCCACGTCTCCGGCGCCTTCCTCCTCCCGCTCCGGCCTCGTCACCGCCGCCTCCTCCCTGTCCGGTCGTCGTCGCCTTCTCCTCCGGCCGGCTCCGCCCCGAGCTCCGGCGAGCAGCTCGGCGAGCTCCAGTCCCGATCCGATCTGAAATCGCTAGGGTTGACCTCTTTTCCCTCCCCCGAAATATTCTAAGTCCCAGTTATTTTGCATTATATGCTTCTGTTCATCGCATCATAAGTCTCTACATATAGCTCCGTTTCGTGCGTGTAATATATCGAAATGTTCGCCTCTAGATGCTCTTCATTTTGTTCCAGTGTGCCATATTCATTTGGGTCCATCTTGATGCCCAAATCTCTGGTGCAAGAGTGCTAGTTGCTGTTATCTGCTGTTACTTATCAGAACTTGAGGATTTTTTTATTTTTGTTTCATTTAATCTGTGCATCTTATGAGTATGAGCTCTACATGTGTTTTGATGTATGCCATGCCATCCTTACAGAGGTCTATGCCATGTATTTTTGTGATCTCTGTGGTGACTAGCACAAGCATGCAAACTAGGCTTCGTAATGTTTCTGTTTTCAGGGACTTTGTAAAGTCTGTGACTGCTGTTATTTTGTTCCTATGTATCCATGTGTCTACAGAGAGATCCATTCATGCCCTTGTTTGCAACTATGGAGTGCCATAGCATGACTCAATCTTGCTCTACTTTTGCTATAAAATATTTCTGGCAGATTCTTAACATGATATTCAAGTTTTCCAAGCTTGTTGTAGTTGATACATACATGCTATGAACTTTCTCTTGCCATGGATAGCTTAATAAACATGCCATCTTACTATAGGTATGCTTATTTTGTCATGCGTTGCTTTGTGATGAGTGCATCAAGCTCACAAATATGCCATCATAATGTCTAATTCTGCCATGCTCTGTTTTCTGCCAAGTCTGAAACCTGTTAACGAAACTTGCTGTGTTTACATGGTTGCCATCATACCTTCTGGTCCTTTTTGGCTTATGGTAAGTAAGGGACTTTTGTCATATGCATTTATTAGATTACTGCCATGCCTTCTTTTGCTATGTTAAGTAACTGTAGCATGTTCATTTCATGCTCGGAACATTGCTACCTGATGCTGTTTCAGGCATGTCCAGTAATTTCACTATCTGTGAACCTGTTATCTTTTGCACTTTTGGTATGCTTGTTTGAGCTTGTTATGTTGTGATCTAGCCATAGCTCAGTGTTCATCTTTTGTCAATAATCACCTGTAGATTACTTCCATATGCTTTGTTGCTATGTTGGAGTAATGTAGCATTGTTACTTGATGTATTCTAAGTGCTATCATGCTGTTAATCACAAATTCGTGTCATTCTTGTTTTGCTTGCCATTTGCAAACCGTGCATCCGTTTCCGGTGATCTTTATATCGATTTCAACTGAAATCATCTCATCTTTCCAATGGAATGCTTGGTTTGCCAAGTTACTGCCTTGTTCATCATTTTTCTTCCGGAGCACGCATATGCATCGCATAGCATATCTCGCATATCATACATGTTTTGCATCATGTTGCTTGTGCATTTCTCGTGATTGATTGTGGTTCCGTTGCTCGTATTCTTGTTTTGGGTAGAGCCGGGAGACGAGTACGCTTATGAGGAACCGGTTGAGTACGGTTACGAGGATCAAGTTTTCGACAACTCTAAGAACCTTGCAGGCAAGATGACCATACCCTCGAAATCACTTCTATCTTTGCTTTGCTAGTTGTTCGTTCTATTGCCATGCTGCGCTACCTACCACTTGCTATATCATGCCTCCCAGATTTGCCATGTCAAGCCTCTAACCATCCTTTTCCTAGCAAACCGTTGTGTGGCTAAGTTACCGCTTTTGCTCAGCCATTCTTATAGCGTTGCTAGTTGCAGGTGAAGTTGAAGTTGGTTCCATGTTGGAACATGGATATTTTGGAATATCACAATATCTCTTATTTAATTAATGCATCTATATATTTGGTAAAGGGTGGAAGGCTCGGCCTTATGCCTGGTGTTTTGTTCCACTCTTGCCGCCCTAGTTCCGTCATACCGGTATTATGTTCCTTGAGTTTGCGTTCCTTACGCGGTTGGGTGATTTATGGGACCCCCTTGATAGTTCGCCTTGAATAAAACTCCTCCAGCAAGGCCCAACCTTGGTTGTACCATTTGCCACCTAAGCCTTTTCCCTTGGGTTTTCGCGAGCCCGAGGGTCATCTTTATTTAAACCCCCGGGCCAGTGTTCCTCTGAGTGCTGGTCCAAACAAGAGCACCGTGCGGGACCGTCCCTTGGCAACTTGGGTTATGTTGGTACCTGTACGCTTCGCTTATCCGATGTGCCCTGAGAACGAGATATGTGCAGCTCCTATCGGGATTTGTCGGCACATTCGGGTGGCTTTGCTGGTCTTGTTTTACCATTGTTGAAATGTCTTGTAAACCAGGATTCCGAGACTGATCGGGTCTTCCTGGGAGAAGGTTTATCCTTCGTTGACCGTGAGAGCTTATAATGGGCTAAGTTGGGACACCCCTGCAGGGTATTATCTTTCGAAAGCCGTGCCCGCGGATATGAGGCAGATGGGAATTTTTTAATGTCCGGTTGTAGAGAACTTGTCACTTGATTTAATTAAAATACATCAACCGTGTGTGTAGCTGTGATGGTCTCTTCTCGGCGGAGTCCGGGAAGTGAACACTGTTTGTGTTATGTTTGACGTAAGTGGGAGTTCAGGATCACTTCTTGGTCATTACTAGTTGACGACCGTTCCGCTGCTTCTCTTCTCGCTCTCATTTGCCTATGTTAGCCACCATATATGCTTAGTGCCTGCTGCAGCTCCACCTCATTACACCATCCTTTCCTATAAGCTTAAATAGTATTGATCTCGTGGGTGTGAGATTGCTGAGTCCTCGTGACTCACATATTCTACCAAAACAGTTGCAGGTGCCGACGATGCCAGTGCAGATGACGCCACCGAGCTCAAGTGGGAGTTCGATGAGGAACGTGGTCGTTACTATTTTTCTTTTCCTGATGATCAGTAGTGGAGCCCAGTTGGGACGATCGGGGATCTAGCATTTGGGGTTATCTTATTTTTCATTGGTTTTGACCGTAGTCGGTCTATGTGTGGATTTTGGATGATGTATGAATTATATTTATGTATTGTGTGAAGTGGCGATTGTAAGCCAGCTCTCGTTATCCCATTCTTGTCCATTACATGGGATTGTGTGAAGATGACCCTTCTTGCGACAAAACCACAATGCGGTTATGCCTCTAAGTCTAGCCTCGACACGTGGGAGATATAGCCGCATCGTGGGCGTTACAAGTTGGTAATCAGAGCCATCCCCGACTTAGGAGCCCCCTGCTTGATCGAATCGCTGGCGTTGTTGAGTCTAGAACAAAAATGTTTTGATTCTTAGGATTATATATATCGGAGAATAGGATTCTTTTTACTCCTCAGTCCCTTCGTCGCTCTGGTGAGCTCTCCTCAAATTTCACTAAAAAAAATTTAGGATCACGCGGGTATCTTAGAATCGTTCCGATGGTTTTGTGACGAGAACATTGTTCTTGGTGCCTCCTGACATTTAGGGGTTGTGGCAGTGTCCCGGGGAGTTGAGCTCCGAGGTGTTGTCGTCACAATTTTATCGTTGCAATTCTGGAATACCTGAGTTTCGCCGACATCGAAATCTCTTTTATGAAGTTGTTGGTGAGATCACCTCGACGCCACCCAGTACTGGGGCGGTAGTTCGGGAGTATTGCCATAACTCGTATAACAGATGTTTTTCGAAGGTTGAGGTACACGATTTCCGAAGGTTTCTTGGTTATGTGTTGACGGATGGATACAACTGGATCTAGGGATTGCTAGTTTGGGTGATATATTTTGTGTCCCCTGTATCCCCAACACCAGATTGCATAACCAGAAAGTTTTGGGAGTTTATAAGTGGGAATTCAAGTAGCTCCTAGGATATCTTTCCGACAGACGCATGATATGAGATTGGGGTTCGACATCTTGTGGTCCGCCTTTCCACGGTTGGTTTTACAGTGGTCTCGTAGTGTCTTAAAGAGTCCTTGGCTATGCCGACTCGAGGACGCTTCGTATGTCATGTGCACTGCCTTGTACATGATGGTGCTGTACGATCGAGCCCGTGTGGGCCCCACCACGAAAACATCGGACGAAATCTCTATCATATGTTTGTTCCGGCTTATTCTGCAAGCCAATACTTTGTTTTGTTTTGAATTGTGGTATTCGAGTTGCTTCGAAGTCAAATGTTGATTCCTTACCTTTTTCTAAGTGGCTTCTCAACATATGGAAGTGTGATGATTTACTATGGAATTCATTCGTTCATCCTCGTTCGAATGTTTATTGTGAAGACTATATGTTGCAATTTTATCCGTTGATTCTACTTGTCTATTTGTCTATCAAGATACTAACGGATGTCACCCTCTTCAGGATGGCCCCGCCAACGCGCCAGAATCCGGAACGCAATGAAGGGAGTCAGGCGAACCCTCCGCCACCACCTCTGCCTCCGGAGGCATGGCAAGCTATCTTGGCAGCCACCAACACCAATGCTCAGATGATTCTGCAACTCTTGAAAGAACGCACCCAAGGGCAAGGCAATCAAGGAAATCAAGGTCAAGGCAACAATCAGCCTCACTTTGCTACTCTCAACCAGTTCCTCGCAAATTAGCCCAAGTCTTTCAGCTACTATGCCGAGGCCACAGATGCCGATGATTGGCTCGTGGACAACAACAAGCATTTTGAATGTAGCAATGTCAGGCCTGAGGACTATGTCAAGTTTGCTTCTTTTCAGCTCAAGGACCAAGCTGCTGATTGGTATCAACAATACAAAGATTCCAGAGGAGGCCGTGTGATCACTTGGACTGACTTCTGTCGGGACTTCAAAGCGCACCACATTCCACAAAGTGTTGTTGAAAGCAAGCGTGAGGAGTTCCGCAATCTCATGCAAGGCAACATGTCTGTGTATCAATTCAACATCCAGTTTCAGAAACTTGCTCGTTTCACTAAACAAGACGTTCCTGATGAAAAGAGCATGATCTATCACTTCAGAGGTGGCCTTAGAGAGGATCTGCAGTTAGCTCTCGTTCTTGTTGAGCCTACTCAGTTTGATCAATTCTATAACATGGCACTGAAGCAAGAGGCTGCTCAGCTCAAGTGTGAGGCTTCTAAGAAGAGAGTCAGAGACGCAGTTCAGTCTTCTTCTTCCTCACTAGTGGCTGCTAAGCAACAGAAGCTCTGGTTGCCTCCTCCTCCTCCGTTTTGTCAGCCTTACCAGTAGAAGAACAAAGGTGGCCATGGATCTTCCCACTCTTCCAACTCTGGCTATCAGAACAAGTCTCAGAATCAAGCTCCAAAGTCGAATGCTCCTTATCATCGTCCACTCTCAGAGGTGACTTGCAACAAGTGTCATCAGAAAGGTCACTATGCTAACAAATGCTTCAACCAAAGGCGCCTTTTGCCTCCTCCTCCTGTCAGATCTTCCAGCAATGCAGTGGTCAAGCATAATCCAAAGTCTGCAAAGGTGAACATGATGAATGCAGCTCAAGCGGAGGAATCTACTGATGTGATAATGGGTAATCTCTCAGTTAATGATATTCCTGCTAAAGTTCTTTTTGACACTGGTGCATCACATTGTTTCATGTCGAGATCGTTCTTTGCAAAGAATGATTTTACTTGGTCTTACCTGGATAAACCATTGGGTGTTGTTTCTCCGGGGAAGTCAATGAGAGCCAACTCGTTAGTTCCTGATGTTTCCATCAAGATGGGCAACTATAAATTTCTGTCTTCTCCAATTGTTCTTGGTGACTCGGATATTGATCTTATTCTCGGGATGGACTGGCTTTCTAAGCACCAGGCTCAACTTGATTGTGCTGCCAGGGAAATTCAATTGACACACTCTTCTAAGGATGTTATCATTCATGCCGCTCGTGATGAGACCATTCGGTTATTTTCTCTCAATGAGAAGGGCGAATTGAATGCCATCTCTCAAATTCCAGTCGTTTGTGAGTATCAAGATGTCTTTCCAGAAGAGCTTCCGGATATGCTTCCTCACCGGCCAGTTGAGTTCGTTATCGATCTAGAGCCTGGCACGGAACCCATTTGCAAGCGTCCATACAAGCTTGGACCCAAGGAGCTTAAGGAATTGAAGAAACAGCTCAATGAACAAGAGCGTCTGGGTTTGTTCAGACCGAGTTCATCTCCATGGGGTTGTGGTGTTCTTTTTGTCTAGAAGAAGGATGGCACGGACCGACTTTGTGTTGACTACCGTCCATTGAACAAGAAGACAATCAAGAACAAGTATCCACTTCCCAACATCAATGAGCTATTCGAGCAACTTAAAGGTGCTAAGGTATTCTCCAAGCTTGACCTTCGTATGTGTTGAGGATATAACCATTAGAGTCACCCGCCCAGGAGGAAGCCCAGTACCGAACTTGAAGACGGCGGGTCAATAATGGGCTTAAGACCCGGAGATGGCTTAAAGCCCATAGTGATAACCGCCGTTATGGTGAAACTTGTAGTGTAAGGCAAGAATAGTTAAGATTCCGAGCAGGACACTGTTATGAGCCGGCCGGGACTCTGAGAGCCACTGGGCGTCATCCTCTCTATATAAAGGGACGACCCGGCGGCGGTTTAGGGACAAGTAAGACCAAATCGATAGCCAGGCAGGACTTTGTAGCTCCTGGTCGTCGAAACCATAATCAATACCACCTCAACTCGACGTAGGCTTTTACCTTCACCGTAAGGGGCCGAACCAGTATAACCTTCGTGTTCCTTGTCCCGTTTAACCCCTTTAAGCTTCCTAGCTGCGATGGCTCCACGACTAAGTCCTTGCACGAGGACATCTGCTGTGACAATTCCACGACAGTTGGCGCCCACCGTGGGGCCAGCGCATGGTGGATTTGAGTTCTTGAAGGGTAGCTTCGAAGGGCTCAAGGGATACGCTGTTGGCCGGATGACCAAGAGTTGTCGCGGCAAGCTCTACATCGACGATGCAAACTGGGGCTCCGACGCCGGCTCAATCGAGTGCGGGTACCGGGTCCCCTTCGGCGGAATCCATGTCTTCATTGGCAAGATTGGTGAGCCGGGCCCTGAGCCGGATCTCTGCGCCGATCTCATCGAGACGGCTCAGCGTGCACGACCCGCCCGGGCTCTACCTGCCTTGAAGCATGCTTTCATGGGATGTATCCATGGAGAACTCTCTGAAGGATCTGGATCTGGTAATGAGACGGCCGCCGGCTCTGACGGCGAGTCGTCTACGGATGAGTCAAACTAGATTTCCGATGGCGACAGCATTCTGGACCTTTGAGCCGCCGAGCCAGGTTGGAATCTTCATGGCCGGTGCACAACCTGTTCAAAACCCCGCTGCCGGGTCAGGTAGCCCTGTGCCCTCGCCGGCTCAGGTGCTGGTGGATCTCACAGACAAGATGACGGTCCTGTTGACCGCTACGGTTGCCCCGGCGGATCAAGTTCAGCATGACGCGGAGGTGGCGCAGTTAAAGTTGGACCTAGCAAAAGCCAAGGAGGATCTGGCGGCGGAAGGGATCAGGATGGCTGCAGAGAGGGCGGCTCTCGACGCCCAGACTCAGCTGATCCAGGCACAGTCTTTCCGGCTCACGATGGATCAAAACGCGTCCAATGAGGTCATGAGAAGGAGGCATCAAAAGGCCCAATCTCGACTCCCTCCGGTTTACGATCCTCGAAACCTCTTCAACACGCCTGGTGCAGGGCCTAGTAACCCGCCAGAGATCATAGTGCCCGGGGCTGGAACGCCAATTCAGCCCCAAGTGATGGGGACCTCCCCGGGTGAACCCTGCCCCGCCTCAGTACGTGCCAATACCACCGGGTCATTATGCCAACCCGTTGGAAAACATGGTCGCCGCGGCGGCGCGGCTGGCGGCTCTCCCAATTGATGGTGACTCTCCAACGGCGGTTGAAACCCGCCGGGTCAGAGAACTCCTTCAGACGGCTCTGGCGCAGCAAGAGGCATATTCTTATAGCCGGGACAGGATTCATTCAACCCCTCGTCCAGGCCGGAGCCCGAGTTATAGCAGACACATGGTCTCAGCGACCGGCTCAAGTAATGTCCGACGCCATGACTGCCTCCTGGCCACGGCCCGGCTCATAACGGAGCCTTTCACGCGGTAGACCAAGACAGAGCACGGCAAGAGGCGGAGCAGGTGCCTCAGTTGACGGCTTACCAGCCACCCCCGGCTTATCCGACGGCTTCCATCGACGTGGGTATACCTACGAGGACTGGAGGTGTTCCTTGTCTGGTGCCGGCTCTCCGTAACGAACGTCTGCCCAAGGATTTCAAAGGGCCAAGGAAAGTGCCTAATTACACAGCTGATTTGCAACCCGGAGCCTGGATCGAGAGTTACGAGATGGCTATGGAGTTGCTGGAGGTCAGTGAAGCGGCAATGGCCAAATACTTCACCATGATGTTAGATGGGACTGCCCGCACTTGGTTGAAAGGGCTGCCACCGAATTCTATCGGGTCTTGGGCTGAGCTAAAAGCCCGGTTCATCCAAAACTTCAAAGATACCTGTAGGCAGTCTATGTCCATTGTGGATTTGACTAACTGTAAGCAGCAGGAGGGTGAGTCTACAACCCATTGGGTTCGCCGGGTCAAAGAGATAATACATTCATCTGATAAGATGGATGCCGGCTCTGCAGTCTTAATGTTGGAGCAGAATTGTCGTTTCATGCCCTGAAGATGAAACTCGGGCGGCTCAAGCGCGATTGCAATGATATGGGTACGCTGATGGCGGCTCTCGTCAAGTACGCCGACTCTGATAGTACCAAGGACCCCGCGTCAGATGATGAAAGGACAGGGAAGGGAAAGAAGAACCGCAATGGCAAGGGTCCTCAGCATAACCCGGCGAACCAAGGAGGTAGCAAGCGTAAGGCTGATGGCAGCATAGAGTTTGTGGCCAACGCCAGCTCACAGGGTAACAACCAGCGACGTAAGGGGAGGCCACCTCCCCGAGCCGGCGGGTCAGGCCCGACGCTTGAGCAGTTGTTGAATGAGCCTTGTCCAAGGCATGGCTCTAGGGAGAAGCCAGCTACTCATCTATGGAAAGATTGCGCAATCATGAAGGCCTTTAAGAATTCCAATGCCTTTAATGGCAACAATGGCTCGGGCGGCGGCTCAGGCGCCGGCGGCTTTCATGGCCCGGGCGGCGGCTCAAATTCAATCCTCAGAATGTTCAAGGGGGCTTTAATCAGCAGTCCGGCCAGGGTCATCAACAGCAGCAGGGGGATACCAGACCAATCCAAAGCAGCTCAATGCTGGACAGTATCATGTGTTTACCACCAGTCTGTGCAAGCGAGATCAGAAGCTTCATAAGAGGGCTGTGAATGCTGTTGAGCCGGCGGTTCCACGCTATTTAAGATGGTCTGAGAAGCCTATTGTGTGGAGTAGGGAAGATCACCCTCCCCGGGTTGATAATCCGGGTCACCTGGCCCTGGTGGTGGCTCCTCAGGTGGGGGATATAAGTTCACTAAAGTGCTCATGGACGGAGGCAGCAGCATCAACATCCTCTATTATGAGACCTTCCGTCGTATGGGGTTGATTGATAAGAACCTCAGCCAGTCCAATACTGTTTTCCATGGTGTGGTGCCTGGTAAGTCGGCATATCCAGTGGGTAAGATCGAGCTGGAAGTGGCTTTTGGAGATGAGTACAACTACAGGGTGGAAAAATTGACCTTTGAGGTGGTTAAGATAAGAAGTCCGTATCATGCTATATTTGGGCGGCCGGCTTACGCCAAGTTCATGGCACGGCCGTGTTACGTGTATTTACAGCTCAAGATGCCGGGTCACAATGGGACCATTACGGTTCATGGCAGCCGAAAGATAGCCTTGGAGTGTGAGGAAGGTGACGCGGCTTATGCAGAATCTGTTTGTGCAACAGAGGAGTTGAAGTTTTACAAGGACAATGTTGACCCGGCAGATATGACATCTTTGAAAAAGCCGACCACGGAGCATGAGCCGGCAATGAAATTTAAGTCAGCTGATGAGACTAAACTTGTTGACTTCGTTCCAGGTGACTCATCTCAGCAGTTTAGCATCAGTGCCAATCTGGATCCAAAATAGGAAAGCGCGCTCATCGAGTTCATCCGTGAGAACAGGGACATTTTTGCATGGAAACCTTCTGACATGCCAGGTGTACCTAGAGAACTCGCTGAGCACACTCTCAATATTGATCCGAAATTTAAGCCGGTCAGGCAATTCCTTCGGCGGTTTAATGAGGAGAGGCGGAAAGCCATTGGTGAGGAGGTGGCCCGGCTCTTGGCGGCCGGGTTTATTGTTGAAGTCTTTCATCCAGAATGGTTAGCTAACCCGGTACTCGTGCTCAAGAAGAATGGCACCTGGCGGATGTGTGTGGACTACACGGACTTAAACAAGGCTTGTCCGGCTGATCCTTTTGCTCTCCCCCGTATTGATCAAATCATTGATGCTACGGCGGGTTGTGAGCGCTTAAGTTTTTTGGATGCTTATTCTGGATACCATCAGATTAAAATGGCAGTTAAGGACCAGGAGAAGACGGCGTTCATCACTCCCTTTGGAGCCTTCTGTTATGTGTCTATGCCTTTTGGACTCAAGAGTGCACAGGCGACTTATCAGCGTTGCGTGCAGAATTGTCTTCATAACCAGATTGGGCGCAATGTTCATGCCTATGTGGATGATATCGTGGTTAAGTCCAGGGAGAAGGAGACCCTGGTAGATGATCTTAGAGAAACCTTTGATAATCTCCGGGTTTACAAGATGATGCTTAACCCGGCCAAGTGTGTTTTTGGTGTTCCCGCAGGCAAGCTCTTGGGTTTCCTGGTTTCTCAAAGAGGCATTGAGGCTAACCCGGAGAAGATCAAGGCAATCACCTCTCGGGCTAAGCCGGTGTGCATAAACGACGTCCAGCGTCTGGCGGGCCGCATCGCTGCTTTGAGCCGGTTTATAAGCCGTTTGGGAGAAAAGGCCATGCCACTGTGCCAGGTGATGAAGAAAACAGATGACTTTGTCTGGAACGATGCTGCTAATACGGCCTTTGAGGATTTGAAGAGACAGCTGGCTGAGCCCCTAGTTCTTGCTGCTCCCGTTGACAAGGAGCCCTTATTACTATATGTAGCCGCTAACACACGGGCCGTCTGTGTGGCTATGGTGGTGGAGCGCAAGGAAGAGGGTAAGGAGTATCCGGTTCTGCGGCCGGTTTACTACGTCAGTGAAGTACTCATTGAGTCCAAGCAGCGGTATCCACATTGGCAGAAGCTTGTTTATGGCGTGTTCATGGCAAGCCGGAAGCTTAAGCATTATTTCCAGGGTCACCCCATCACTGTGGTTAGTTCTACTCCCTTAGGAGATATCATCCAAAACAGAGAAGCCACAGGAAGAGTGGCTAAGTAGGCTACAGAACTTGGGCCTCATGGTCTGAAATACGTGCCACGCACTGCTGTCAAATCTCAAGCATTGGTGGATTTCATCAACGATTGGACAGAGCTGCAGGTGCCTGAAGAGAAGCCAGATAATACATATTGGACTATTCACTTCGACGGGTCTAGGCAATTGGAGGGCTCGGGGGCTGGAGTTGTATTAACTTCCCCTAGAGGTGACAAGTTTCGTTATGTGCTACGGTTGATGTTTCCCTGTACTAACAATGCGGCTGAGTACGAGGCCTTGCTCCATGGTCTTCGGATGGCTAAGGAGATGAGCTTGAGCCGGGTAAGGTGCTTTGGCGACTCAGATTTATTGGCTCAACAAGTGTCGGGCAAGTGGGATTCCAAGGACCCTCTCATGGCGGCTTATCGCCGCGAAGTTGATGCCATTGCTGGACACTTTCAGGGTTACCAAGTAGAGCATATTGATCGCAGGAAGAACGAGGCGACTGATGCTTTAAGCCGGCTGGGCTCTCAGCGAATGCCGGTGCCGCCTAATACTTTCTTGGACATCTTGCATAACCCTTCTGTTAAGTTGCCTACACAGGAAGACTTGGCTGTCCCTGACCCGGAGGCACAGTTGGTGGCGGCTCTCCACATTACCCCAGACTGGACAGTACCATACTTGGCTTACATGACCCGGGAGAATTGCCTGAGGATGAAACTTTGGCCAGACAAATATCCCGGCGGTCTAAGTCAATGATAATAATCAATGGTGAGCTGCATCATCGCAGTGTCACTGGAACTTTCCAGCGTTGTGTTTCCCCTGAGGAAGGTCAAGAAATTTTACGTGAGATTCACGAGGGGGATTGTGGCCATCATGCCGGCGCAAAATCCCTTGTGGCCAAGGCTTTTCGTCATGGTTTTTATTGGCCGACGGCTCATGCTGATGCGGAGGACTTGGTTAGTAAATGTGACGGTTGCCAGAGGTTCTCACGACGGGCTCATGTGCCGGCTCAGGAGCTGAGGATGATTCCAATTACTTGCCCATTTGCGGTCTGGGGTCTTGATATGGTTGGCCTTTTGAAAGGTCCAAGGATAAGAAGACCCACCTCTTGGTGGGAGTTGACAAGTTCACAAAGTGGGTTGAAGCAGAGCCAGTTAGTAAGTGTGACGCAGCCACAGCGGTTTAGTTCATGAAAAGGGTGATATTTCGCTTTGGTTTTCCACACAACATTATAACTGACAATGGTACCAATCTGTCTAAGGGCGCCATGGAGGAGTTTTGTCAACGAGAGCATATCCGACTTGATGTTTCATCAGTGGCTCACCCTCAATCCAATGGTCAAGCCGAGAGAGCTAATCAGGAGATCTTGAAGGGCATCAAGCCCCGGCTTTTGGTCCCTTTGCAACGGACGCCGGGTTGTTGGGTGGAGGAGTTACCCTCCGTGTTATGGAGCATCAATACTACTCCTAACAGATCTACGGGTTACACGCCTTTCTTCATGGTTTATGGAGCGGAAGCAGTCCTCCCTAGCGACATCCGTCATGACTCACCTCCGGTGGCGGCTTATGTTGAGGCGGATAATGAGCGGGCGCGCCAAGATGCTCTTGACTTGTTGGACGAACAGCGTGATATGCCAGCAGCTCGCTCGGTGATTTACCAACAAGACTTGCGCCGTTATCACAGCCGCCGGGTTAAGTCCCGGGTCTTCCAGGAATGTGATCTGGTGCTCCGGCTTATCCAGGATCAAACAGATGCACACAAGTTATCCCCGCCTTGGGAAGGGCCCTTTGTGGTCAGCAAGAACTTGCACAACGGGTCATACTACCTTATCGATGTTCGGGAGCACAAAGATTCACGCAAGTCGGAGGAAGAGACCCGTCGGCCGTGGAACATAGCTCAGCTTCGACCTTATTACACTTGAGCCACCGGCTCTCATAATGTACATATTTCTATAGCCATGTATATATTATGATAAATAATAAAGCAGGACCTCTGTCCTTTTTCCTCCAAAGGTAAACATGTTATTTCCATTACAACATCACATGGTCACTTGGAGGTGGATCCGGCTTACGATCGTATTCGAATCTGGCCGTTCACAATATAGTCACCTGGGGGCTTCCTGTTCAAACATAGGTCGTATTCGAACCTAAGCGAACATAGCTGTCCATACCCACTTGATTGGCAAATTGCCGAGCTCATTGGGGAGTTTTCTTTGATCATATTTGAATCATAGCTCAACCCCCTTTGGGAACCGACGTGGATCGTATTCGAATCAGCATCGTTAAACAACTTTTAAGGTCATTTGGGGGCTTCCTGTTCAACCATGGGTCGTATTCGAACCGGAAGCCCCTAAGTTTTGATCTTCTGATTTGCAACAAGTTCTTCTGGTCATATCAACAGTGTGTAAGGGTGGTTCTTACTTCGCCGACTTAACTTTGATTCACAACATTTGATTAGCACATATAAGCATTATTGATGCTGGTGAACCGGAGTTGAAGATCTCAACCTCATCATCCGGGTTACATAAACCGGAAGTATACTTGAAGGCTTGTAAGTATGCTATTATGGTTACATCGAGGATATAATTGAGGGCCAGTCTTTGGTGACTTTGGTTCATATTCCGGGTTATATATAAAGTCTATGACTCTCAGTGCGGTAAGCCGCCCAGAGACTTGTGATTTGTTTTCTATGCAGGACAATTAAAGACAGTTCCTCAAGCTTAAGGAAAATAAATGATCAATTGTAACCCAGAGGAATAGGAAGGAGCAGCTTAAATGGAGTTAAGCATTCAACACGTGCACGATGGCACGACAAAATTAAGTATTTGGCCTACTCTATTACAAGACTCCCCGAGTCCAAAAGGTGAGGCATTGTTTCAATGGGTAACCACGAGCCGCCTAAAAATCAAGATGCTTGTTGGGTCGAAGCTTCCGGCTCATCCCTCTCCGCTCCTCCGGCTGATTCCATGACCTGGAAGGTTGATGATTTCCAGTCAATGCCGCTCAAAGCTTCAAATTGAGCCTCGTCATCAATTAACACGGCCGGGTCAACTTCTGGGGCGAAGGTATGCTTACGAGTCGGAGGGATTAAGCTGATTGCTTCATAGCGCGGAGTGGGGATTCTCTTATTCTCCGCGTTATAGCCCGGCTGATACTTGGTAAGGTCGGTGTCATTCTCAATCAGGGTGGCCACCGGGCGCACGCTCTTCACACAGGCAGCAAAATCTTTCTGGTCAAAGGGGGTGCCGTCTTCCTTCAGGCTGGGGTATCCAAGAGCGATGTCGGCCGGGTCTAGCTCCGACAGAAAAGCCTTGGCCCGGCTCAAAGCAGCTATAGCTGCGGCTCTTGCAGAGGCCTGTCTTAGCTCTTGGAAGCGCTGAGGAAGAACAGCAAGCCACCGGAGTACGTCCGCCAGGTGAGTCGGAACCTCATTGGACAGAGCCACAACGGCTAACGCACGCTGTGACCCGGTGTAGAGTTGTTCCACCAAGGTGTAAACAGCCTTCAGCTTGGTCAGAACATTTTGATTAAGGTTGGAGCTTCTGGGACCTGTATAACAAGGTTAGGTGAGCTGATGGCAATTGTGGGACTTATAGGACATAAAGAATGTAAGCTTGTGAAAAGCTTGCAGAATGACTTACCGAAGATTGCGGCGACCATCTGTGACACATGGCGCTTTAAGCAGGAGAGTTCGGCGGTTCTCTCAGTCAGAGCAGCCTCCGCTTGTTCGGCCCGGCTGAGCAAAGCAGTTTTCTCCTCGGCCCAAGTCTTTCTTTCTGTTTCAAATTTCTTCTTCAGCTTAACTTGTGTAGCAACACTGAACTCAAATTCTGCATTGGCCTTACGGGTCTCAGTTTCCTGAGTCTTCAGGCGGTTCTTCAGCTCAGAGATTTCAGATTCAAATTTCTTGCAGGAGCCTGTACAAATTCCGGGTTACAGTGTGAGTGATTATTATGCAACATTAAAGTCCCAAGCACTTTGCAAGCAAAGGCACTTGGCACATGGGGGCTAATGTAGGCTGAAAGATTCTATTTACAATTGCCGGTTCACGAAGGTAAGCCGGAAATTAAGTCTACAACATATTCTATCATAAGTAATAGACTTGGGGGCTAGCATGGTAAGGATAACTATGGAGTAAGCAACAGAGTTGTACCTCAGATTTTTGCAGTATCTGCTTCACCATATCAATCTCTAGGTCCCGGCGGTTGTGCACTTGACCAATGTAACCAGAAACAATGTCTCCAATGCTCAAGTTAGCATAGTCAGTGATCTCCAGTCTAGCCCTGCGGCGCTCCAGTAGTTCTTCTTTGGTAGAGCATCTGGCCAGCACAGTGGGTCTTCCCGGCTCAACATATTCAGTCCGGGTAATCACCACATCCGGGTCATCGGCCGGTTGAGCTGAGCTGGGAATCTCCGTGTTGTCAGAACCCGCCATGGTTTGTTCTTCGGTTGAGGCAGCGGTTTCTGGAGCTGGTGCAGATGGCAGCTCAGAGGCAGAGGCATTGGGTTCAGTTAAGTCCGGCTCTTCGACCGGCTTATTTTTCTTGGCCCTCTTGCTGAGCTTGGCTTGGGCACTGAAAGTCAAAAGGTTAGTACAAAAAACATAAGTAAGTTAAGCACAAAATGAGGTGGTTATCATTACCCGGGTGCGGTCTTGAAAGCCGGCAAGTTGGATTGCATGGAGTCACCGGATGAAGGTGAAGTTTCCTGGTAGTTTGAATCAGACGAATTGAGTGGTTGACGAGTGATGCCCGCTAAAGGATGAAAAGGGTATAAGTTGGAGATAACCTCAGTCTGGCACTTTCTGGATGCTTCGGGTAAGCCGGAGGAGAGGTCTGCATCCTTGCTGGCCCGGGTTTGCCTCCGGCTCTCATGAATCTGTTGCTTCAAAAGAAATTGAGGATCTTGATAAGCTAAAGGATGCGAAAATCTTACTTTCCGGGTTACTCTTCGGACTTTCAGCCTTGGCAAGGGGTCCGAGTCGGAGGAAAGTATAGTTACCTCTTCAGTCACCGGGTTACTCGCTCCGGTATCATCCTACGGATAAACAAGTCACTAAGGTGGTTAAAAAACAGACAAAAAACAAAAGAAGAGCTTAACGAATCAAGGGCTACCTCTGACTCGGATCTATCATCCAATGGAAGCAGCTCTGAGGCGCTAGGCCTGCTTCCCTTCTTGCGGGGAGCGGCTCTCCTGGCGGCTTTCTTAGCCTTCCTGGCTTTTTTAGCAGCCTCATGGTCATACTTGACCTTCTAGAACTTGTCATTAGCCTGGAAAAATGCAACAAAGGTTTCCATGAGGTTAAAACGAAAACTGTTAGAATGGAAAGTAAAGTGCTCAGATTGGTAGCTTACCGCCGGAGCCGGGTTAGCTTGGCAGAAGGGGCTTAAGCCGGTCCTCCCGCAGTCTGCTAAGCTCTCGTTCAAGAGGGACTTGGTCATGTCGTCCACGACGTCCTCAGGTAGATCGTTGGGGCTGTGCCGCAGAGGGTCATCTTTCCGGCCCGTGTAATCACGCATTAAGCCGGGGCGGCGGCTCAAGGGAATCACCCGCCAAGAAATCCAGACCCGGACCAGATCGACGTCGTTAAGGCCATTTCCCAGAAGAGCCTTAATCTTGTTGATGGTGGGGATCAGTGGTTGACGTTCAGATTGAGATAGTTTGTCTGGCAGGGTGTGAGTTGGCTCTAGACGCAGGGCACGAAAGCCGGGCAGAAGGGTTCTCATCAGCCGGAGAAGTATCTTGGCAGTAGAACCATGTCTGGTTCCAGTCCTTTGGGTGGCTTGGCGGCTCAGCATAAGGAAAGAGGCAATCTCTCCGTCGTTGAATAGAGATTCCGCCAAGTTCCAAGCTAGGCCCGTTGGCACACTCGTTCTGGTGGTTCAGATAAAACAGCTCCCTAAAGAGCAGTAGGCTGGGCTCTTCTCCAAGATATACTTCGCAGAATACTTGAAAGTTGCAAATATTTGACATGGAATTGGGTCCTATGTCTTGCGGCCGCAGATCGAAGAAGTTCAGAACATCTCTAAAGAATTTTGAGCCGGGAGGTGCGAAGCCCCGGCTCATGTGATCCGCAAATATCACAACCTCTCCATCTCTTGGTTGAGGTCTTTCTTCCGACGGGTCAGGGGCACGATAGGACATGACCTCCTTTTTTGGCAGGTAACCCGTCTTCACGAAATCAGCTAAAGTGTCATCAGTAACATTGGCTCTCATCCAGTTGCACGTAATGGGTGCCTTGGGAGCCTTGGGCGGCATTGTGAACGACGAAATCCTATGACAAAAGGAAATGTCCGGTTCAACTATAAGCCGGAGGAAGTTTACAGTTCAGTATTCAAGATGGCGGCTCATGAAGGGGCCTAATGACATATGGCTAATTGTGTCGGGTTATCTAAGCCGCTGTGGGCATCGTGAGTAATTCAAGTTGTTTAAAACTCTATCATAAATAATCCGGAAATCTCACAGCGCATGGCCTCTTTTAAGCCGGAGATATGAGCCGCCATAACTAACAGATGCAATTTTTGACTAAGTGTGGCACAAACAAGTTTCACAGATCGCAGTAATTATTTTGTATCAAACGATCGACTAGAAAGAAAAAATTTCTAGACCTAGAAGCTGATACGGAGAAGTTCATGAGCTCTAAGGAGATCTCTTTGCAACTAAAGGGGACATGCTACTATTGAAAATGGGTGCGAAACCACAGCCGCACGAGCTCTATATGGTTTCTGGATCCAAGGGGGCCGTGTGGGAAGGACTATGAAGAAATGGCGACGAACTGCGAAGAACAGGGAAGAACGGCAAGAACCCTAATGCGGATCTATTCTAGGGAGTGGCAAAGACTTACGGGTGCTGATGAGTCGCGGAGGTCGCCGCCGTTTCTCTGGACCAGTTCAGGGTGATGCAGCGGCCGAGGTTGACGAAGACCAGGGGCGCGGCGGCGGCGGCGGAGCTCGAGCTCGCGGGTGTCAGAGGAGGAAGACGACGGAGGAGATAAGTGAATGAAGGCTTATGGGCCGGGCCTATTTATAAGGTGCGGCTAATAAGTGGGCGCAAGACAGTATGGGTTATCATCAGATTCGCATTCGTGAAGAAGATATTCCCAAGACAGCATTTAGAACAAGCTTTGGTTCTTATGAATATACTGTCATGTCTTTCGGCGTTGTCAATGCTCCTCCAACATTCTCTCGGATGATGAATTTCATCTTCAACCCCTATACCAATGAATTCGTCCTGGTATATCTCGATGATATCTTGGTATTCTCCATGAATAAGAAGGATCATGCCAAACATTTGCGATTGGTGCTCGACAAGCTCAGAGAGTATCAATTTTATGCGAAGTTTTCAAAATGTGAGTTTTGGCTTGATGAAGTTCTTTACCTTGGTCATATCATCTCTGCCAAGGGCATCGCTGTTAATCCCGAGAAGGTGTCTGCAATTGTGAATTGGGAACCTCCTCAGAATGTCAAGCAGCTTCACAGTTTTCTTGGTCTTGCAAGCTATTGCTGAAGATTCGTTGAGAATTTCTCTAAGATTGCAAAGCCTCTTTCCAACCTCCTCCAGAAGCATGTGAAGTATGTCTGGTCTCCTGAGTGTGACGTTGCTTTGAACACTCTCAAAGAGAAACTAGTCACAGCTCCTGTCTTAACTCCTCCTGACGAATCCAAACCATTCGAAGTTTTCTGTGATGCTTCTCTTCAAGGTCTCGGTGCTGTGTTAATGCAAGAGATGAAAGTTGTGGCCTATACCTCTCGTCAGTTGAAGCCCAATGAAAAGAACTACCCCTCTCACGATCTTGATTTGGCGGCAGTTGTCCATGCATTAATAACATGGAGACATCTCTTGTTGGGAAGACAAGTGGACATATTCACCGATCACAAGAGTCTCAAGTACATCTTCACTCAGCCCAACCTCAACCTCATACAGAGTCGATGGGTCGAAATGATTCAAGAGTACAATCCGAGTATTGAATATACCCCAGGCAAAGCCAATGTCATTGCAGATGCTTTGAGCAGGAAGGCTTATTGCAACAGCTTAATTCTCAAGCCATTTCAACTGGATCTTTGTGAAGCTTTACGGAAGCTGAATCTCTAAGTTGTTCCTCAAGGATTTCTTGCCAACCTCATAGTCTCTCCTACTTTGGAAGATCAAATTCGTGAGGCACAACTCCTGGATACCATGGTGAAGAAGGTGAAACATGGTATCGACAAGGGTCTTTCCAAATACAAGTGCTATCGCATTGATGACAGAGACACTTTATTCTTCGAGGACCGGATTGTGGTTTCTAAAGGTGATCTAAGGAAAGTCATTATGAACGAGGCGCACAATTCTCTTCTTTCCATTCATCCTGGAAGTACGAAGATGTACCATGACCTCAAGCAGTCATATTGGTGGACTCGAATGAAGCGAGAAATCGCCCAATTCGTGAATGAGTGTGATGTCTGTCGAAGGGTGAAAGCAGAACACCAACAACCAGCTGGTCTCCTCCAACCTCTTGCTATCCTAGAATGGAAGTTTGATCATATCAAAATGGACTTCGTGACTGGTTTTCCAAAGTCCAAGCGTGGAAATGATGCTATCTTCGTTGTCATTGACAAGCTTTCTAAAGTGGCTCATTTCCTTCCAATCAAAGAATCTATCACAGCAGCTTAGTTGGCAGAGCTATACACCTCCAGGATTGTCTCCTTGCACGGCATTCCACAATTGATTTCTTCAGATCATGGAAGCATCTTCACTTCTAAGTTCTGGGACTCCTTCCAGAAGGCCATGGGCACTAACATTCGCTTCAGCACAACCTTCCATCCTCAAACTAGTGGCCAAGTCGAGCGAGTAAATCAAATTCTTGAAGATATGCTCAGGGCTTGTGTCATTTCCTTTGGCATGAAATGGGAAGATTGTCTTCCATATGCCGAATTCTCATACAACAACAGCTTCCAAGCGAGTTCGGGCAAGGCCCCATTCGAGATTCTCTATGGCAGAAAGTGTCGTACTCCTCTCAATTGGTCAGAGACTGGTGAACGCCAACTTCTTGGCAATGACTTAATCACAGAGGCTGAAGAAATGTGTAAAGTCATCCGTGATAATCTCAAAGCCGCGCAATCGCGCCAGAAGAGTTACTATGATAGTAAGCACCGTGATTTGGCTTTCGAGATCGGAGACCATGTCTACCTCCGCGTCTCTCCAATCAAAGGCACTCGTCGCTTCGGTATCAAAGGGAAGCTCGCCCCTAGATACGTGGGTCCTTTCAAGATCATTGGCAAAAGAGGCGACCTCACCTATCAACTTAAGCTTCCTTCCAACTTCGCGAACGTGCACGATCTGTTTCATGTGTCACAGCTCCGCAAGTGCTTCAAGACACCTGAGCGCACCATCAACTTCGAAGAGATTGACCTCCAAGAAGATCTGTCTTGTCATGAGCACCCCATTGCTATTCTTCAAGAAACTGAGCGCAAGACTCGCAACAAGTCAATCAAATTCCTGAAAGTGAAGTGGTCGCACCATTCCGACCGAGAAGCCACCTGGGAATGCGAGGACCACCTCCGTTTCGAATATCCGGAGTTCTTTCAGTCCTAGATCTCGGGACGAGATCCTCTCGTAGTGGTGGAGTGTTGTAACACCCCGGATGTAACTTTCCATATTTGTAACTCCTACTCTTGTCCTTTTCGGCTATGTGTTATGATATTCCCTTCGTGGTCGGGTTTTGTTTTTCGTTTTGCCTTTTTTTCATGTCATGCATCTCATATCATGTCATCATGTGCATTGCATTTGCATA
Organism: Triticum aestivum; assembly: GCF_018294505.1. Classification (NCBI taxonomy): domain Eukaryota; kingdom Viridiplantae; phylum Streptophyta; class Magnoliopsida; order Poales; family Poaceae; genus Triticum; species Triticum aestivum. The sequence goes on from NC_057814.1 coordinate 147,483,336, forward strand.
TGTGTTCGTCTTTTGCATCCGAGCATTTTTCCCGTTGTCCGTTTTGCAATCCGGCACTCCCACCTCCTCCGGTGCACCCCTTTTCGTTTCTTTTCGTGAGCGGGTGTTGAACGTTCTTGGAATGGACCGAGGCTTGTCAAGTGGCCTTGGTATACCACCGGTCAAGTTTCGTTCCATTTGGAGGTCGTTTGGTGCTCCAACGGTTAACCGGGTAACCGCAAAGTCCTTTTGTGTGTTGCAGCAAAACCCCCCTCTAAGCAGTCCAAAACCCCTCTAAGTCACTTCCATACTCTAGGTCGTTCGATCATGATCGTGTGGGCGAAAACCGCACTCCATTTGGAATCTCCTAGCTCCCTCTAGCTATATATATGTGAGCCCCCCCGAAATCTTCGCAGATCAAACCCGAACCTCGTCCCCTCCGCGCCGCCGGACAAAACTCCCACCGACGGACGTGTCCGCCTCCAACCGTCGCCGCCATGTGTCGCCTAGGATTCGTCGCCGCCCGCGCCCACTTCACCGCCCGCGCCGCCGGCCCGGAGAGCCCGCGTCAGGCCCTCCCGGCCTGCGCGCCTCCCCGCCGCCCGGCTCTCTCCCGCCGCCGCCCCAGGCCTCTCCCGCGCCATCGCCGGCATCGTCGTCTCCGGCAGCCCGCGCCGCCGCGGAAGGCGCTCCCTGCGGCGCCCCGCTCCTCGCCGCTCCACCCGACATCGCCGCCCTCCGCCACGTCCCCACGTCTCCGGCGCCTTCCTCCTCCCGCTCCGGCCTCGTCACCACCGCCTCCTCCCTCTCCGGTCGTCGTCGCCTTCTCCTCCGACCGGCTCCGCCCCGAGCTCCAGCGAGCAGCTCGGCGAGCTCCAGTCCCGATCCGATCTGAAATCGCTAGGGTTGACCTCGTTTCCCTCCCCCGAAATATTCCAACTCCCAGTTATTTTGCATTATATGCTTCTGTTCATCGCATCATAAGTCTCTGCATATAGCTCCGTTTCGTGCGTGTAATATATAGAAATGTTCTTCTCTATATGCTCTTTATTTTGTTCCATTGTGCCATATTCGTTTGGGTCCATCTTGATGCCCAAACCTCTGGTGCAAAAGTGCTAGTTGCTGTTATCTGCTGTTACTTATCAAAACTTGAGGATTTGTTATTTTTTGTTTCATTTAATCTGTGCATCTTATGAGTATGAGCTCTACATGTGTTTTGATGTATGCCATGCCATCCTTACAGAGGTGTATGCCATGTATTTTTGTGATCTCTGTGGTTACTAGCACAAGCATGCAAACTAGGCTTCGTAATGTTTCTGTTTTCAGGGACTTTGTAAAGTCTGTGACTGCTGTTATTTTGTTGCTATGTATCCATGTGTCTCCAGATAGATCCATGCTTATTTTGGTGATGCTCAGTAAGGATGTTTTGTAGATATTGTTGTAGTTGATCCATTCATGCCCTTGTTTGTAATTATGGAGTTCCATAGCATGACTCAATCTTGCTCTACTTTTGCTATAAAATATTTCTGGCAGATTCTTAACATGATATTCAATTTTTCCAAGCATGTTGTAGTTGATACATACATGCTATGAACTTTCTCTTGCCATGGATTGCTTCATAAACATGCCATCCTACTGTAGGTATGCTTATTTTGTCGTGCATTGCTTCGTGCTGAGTGCATCAAGCTCAGAAAGATGCCCTCATAATGTCTGTTTCTGCCATCCTCTGTTTTCTGCCAAGTCTGAAACCTGTTAACGAAACTTGCTGTGTTTACATGGTTGCCATCATACCTTCTGGTCCTTTTTGGCTTATGGTAAGTAAGGGACTTTTGTCATATGCATTTAGTAGATTACTGCCATGCCTTCTTTTGCTATGTTAAGTAACTGTAGCATGTTCCTTTCGTGCTCTGAACATTGCTAACTGATGCTGTTTCAGTCTGTGAACCTGTTATCTTTTGCACTTTTTCCATGCTTGTTTGAGCTTGTTATGTTGTGATCTAGCCGTAGCTCAGTGTTCATATTTTGTCAAGCATCACCTGTAGATTACTGCCATATGCTTTGTTGCTATGTTTTAGTAATGTAGCATAGTTACTTGATGTATTCTAAGTGCTATCATGCTGTTAATCACAGATTCATGTCATTCTTGTTTTGCTTGCCATTTGCAAACCGTGCATCCGTTTCCGGTGATCTTTATATAGATTTCAACCGAAATCATCTCATCTTTCCAGTGGCATGCTTGGTTTGCCAAGTTACTGCCTTGTTCATCATTTTTCTTCCGGAGCACGCATATGCATCGCATACCATATCTGGCATACCATACATGTTTTGCATCATGTTGCTTGTGCATTTCTCGTGATTGATTGTGGTTCCGTTGCTTGTGTTCTTGTTTTGGGTAGTGCCGGGAGACGAGTACGCTTACGAGGAACCGGTTGAGTACGCTTACGAGGGTCAAGCTTTCGACAACTCTGAGAACCTTGCAGGCAAGATGACCATACCCTCGAAATCACTTCTATCTTTGCTTTGCTAGTTGTTCATTCTATTGCCATGCTGTGCTACCTACCACTTGCTATATCATGCCTCCCAGATTTGCCATGTCAAGCCTCTAACCATCCTTTTCCTAGCAAACCGTTGTGTGGCTAAGTTACCGCTTTTGCTCACCCCTTCTTATAGCGTTGCTAGTTGCAGGTGAAGTTAAAGTTGGTTCCATGTTGGAACATGGATATTTTTGAATATCACAATATCTCTTATTTAATTAATGCATCGATATATTTGGTAAAGGGTGGAAGGCTCGGCCTTATGCCTGGTGTTTTGTTCCACTCTTGCCACCCTAATTCCGTCATACCGGTATTATGTTCCTTGAGTTTGCGTTCCTTACACGGTTGGGTGATTTCTGGGACCCCCTTGACAGTTCGCCTTGAATAAAACTCCTCCAGCAAGGCCCAACCTTGGTTTTACCATTTGCCACCTAAGCCTTTTCCCTTGGGTTTTCGCGAGCCCGAGGGTCATCTTTATTTAAACCCCCGGGCCAGTGTTCCTCTGAGTGCTGGTCCAAACTAGAGCACCGTGCGGGACCGTCCCTTGGCAACTTGGGTTATGTTGGTACCTGTACGCTTCGCTTATCCGGTGTGCCCTGAGAACGAGATATGTGCAGCTCCTATCAGGATTTGTCGGCACATTCGGGTGGCTTTGCTGGTCTTGTTTTACCATTGTCGAAACGTCTTGTAAACCAGGATTCCGAGACTGATCGGGTCTTCCTGGGAGAAGATTTATCCTTCGTTGACCGTGAGAGCTTATAATGGGCTAAGTTGGGACACCCCTGCAGGGTATTATCTTTCGAAATCCGTGCCCGCGGATATGAGGCAGATGGGAATTTGTTAATGTCCGGTTGTAGAGAACTTGTCACTTGATTTGATTAAAATACATCAACCGTGTGTGTAGCCGTGATGGTCTCTTCTCAGCGGAGTCCGGGAAGTGAACACGGTTTGTGTTATGTTTGACGTAAGTAGGAGTTCAGGACCACTTCTTGGTCATTACTAGTTGACGACCGTTCCGATGCTTCTCTTCTCGCTCTCATTTGCGTATGTTAGCCACCATATATGCTTAGTGCCTGCTGCAGCTCCACCTCATTACACCATCCTTTCCTATAAGCTTAAATAGTCTTGATCTCGCGGGTCTGAGATTGCTGAGTCCTCGTGACTCACAGATTCTACCAAAACAGTTGCAGGTGCCGACGATGCCAGTGCAGATGACGCCACCGAGCTCAAGTGGGAGTTCGATGAGCAACGTGGTCGTTACTATGTTTCTTTTCCTGATGATCAGTAGTGGAGCCCAGTTGGGACGATCGGGGATCTAGCATTTGGGGTTATCTTTTTTTTCATCTGGTTTTTGACCGTAGTCGGTCTATGTGTGGATTTTGGATGATGTATGAATTATATTTATGTATTGTGTGAAGTGGCGATTGTAAGCCAGCTCTCGTTATCCCATTCTTGTCCATTACATGGGATTGTGTGAAGATGACCCTTCTTGCGACAAAACTACAATGCGGTTATGCCTCTAAGTCGTGCCTCGACACGTGGGAGATATAGCCGCATCGTGGGTGTTACATACACGGAGGCAGGGAAGACTCGGCAGTTGTTTCCCACGCGGAGGGGAGTACGACTGTACGAGGGTTTACTGGTTCATCTGCCGTCGCCGGAGAATAACAGCAGGTGTGGGTGAGTAGAGGGATGGCTAGGCTAGCGATGGGAGTACGGTGGGGCGGTGAGGCCTGTGCGGCAGCACAGCCGGCCGCGGGGAGGAGAGAGCAGGCAGTCCTGCCGGGGCTTGTTTGAGCGGCTGGAGTAGGAAGAGCAGAGAATGAAGAAGCACGACGGCCGTTGGATGGACATCCAACAGTCACTGCTTGTGCGTCAACCTTTTCTTAGGAAAGCCTCAAATCTGTGCAAAACATCATATAGCCCATCTGCCATTATTTCTAATAATTTACAGCCCATTTGCTAATTCTTAAGGTTTTTTTGGAGCCCATATTCTTTTTGTTACCATTACAGCCCATGTTGTGGCCACGGTTAAAAAATTATACGAACTTTTGCATATTTCGGTGCGGTCCGAACTGTTTTTAATCCCGAAATTTTGAGTCACATTCAAACTAATTTTAAAAATAAATGTATATCAATATAAAATCCAACAAATTTTCTACGCATAAAAATCAATGCAATTTAAAATATCGAAATGAAAAAAAGAAATTCGAAACTAATTGCCGGTTTGATGTGTTTTAAAAATGTACAGCCCATTTCTCATTACTAATAGGCCATTTTCTCGGCCAGCCGAATGAAGCTGTCCTCGTCTTGAAAGATTTGCAGCCCAACATGCCTAACAAAGCAACTTACTTGGCAAATCATAAAAACACTGGGTTGTGGCCGTGGACCCAGCTGTGGCCGTGGACCCAGCTGTCAACCTCTCCACGTACAGTACTCTTCCGATAGAAGTCGGTCGTTGACCACACTGACCACGCCGCGCCGAGAGCACCAAGGCGGTGGACGACGGCGAGGCCTAGGAAGAGGACGACGCAGAGCCGGGGAAGACGCGGCAGTGGATGCCCATGCGGAGAGGAGTATGAGGGTTCACTGGTTCGGCTGCGGTGTGAGGCTGCCGTCGCCGCAGAATAACAGGGGGTGTGGGTGAGTAGAGGGATGCCCTGGCCAGCGGTGGGAGTAGTAGGGGCGGTGAGGCCTCCGCGGCATCACAGCCGACCACGGGAGGCAGGAGCACGCGGCACGACCGGCGCTGGTTTGGGCGGCTGGAGCAAGAAGACCAGAGGTTGCAGAAGCACTACTGCCGTTGGATGAACATCGTACGGTAACTGGAGCTAGAATCGTTCATATTGACTAAGTTGACAAAGCCCTCCGTCCCCGTCAACTTGGTAGGCCCACTAGTCAGCCTCCCACTATGCTGGGTTCCAGCTGGCAGGGGGAGTATTCATTTTTTGCGTAATAATTAGGCACTTCCTTGCGTGCGAAGATAGCTGGTGGGGCCGACCTGTCAGCGGGGGGCACGTTTTTTTTTGTGAAATACAGAGGCCCTTCCGGTGGTTCCCAAATGTCAGGTGGAGAAATCAAAGACTTGAGAAGGCGTACAGAACAAGCTAGTGTACCAGTAATGAGACATTGCTCAGTTTTCGAAAAAAGAGCACTACAAAAAAATAAACATCCGTGACATTTTGGGCCGAACGAATTTTTTTCTGTCATACTTATGACACTTTCTATGATGATAATTGTGACAAAACCCGGTATCATCATAGATGTGGTGGGGTCCTACTTCTATGACAAAAATCATGACAGAAAATGGGCTTTTCGTCCTGGGCGGGCCGGAGACGCAGTTGCATGACATTCTTTGGGTCGTCCATGACAAAAAAAACCGTGGTAGAAGCGAGGGCGAGGAAAATATCGGGGTGTTCCCGGTTACGGTGGGTGGTCGGGGCCGAGCGATGCGCGTTTCTCTCGTACACGCACACGCGTGGGTGCGAGGCGTTGGGATCTAACTGAACCCGAGCGAGGCGTTGGGCTCTACCTGAACCAAGCGATTGCACTGCAGGCTACGCGTTACTGAACCCGAGCGATCGATCGATGGCTGTTAACTGAACCCGATCGAGATATTCCTTCGCTACTGCTGCTAACTGAAGCCGATCGATGCTGCCTCTGGATGAACAGTGAGCGTTGCTGGGGGGTTTGGATGAACAGTTCCCGGTGGGGGTCGATGAACAGGACCCCGTGGCGTTGCCTCTGGATGAACAGGACCCCGATCGATCGAGCCGGTTGGGGCTGGATGAACAGGACCCCGTGGAGGCGGATGAACAGGACCACCCGTGGAGGGCAGGATGAACAGTAGACGGTGGAGGGCTGGATGAACAGTAGCCCGTGGAGGGGTGGTTGAACAGGAGCCCGTGGAGAGGGCTGGTTGAACAGTAGCCGGTGGAGTAGCGCGCGGTGGAGGCTGGATGAACAGGAGCCCGTGGATGAACAGACGTAGGTGGAGGCTGGAGGAGGTCGACGGTGGATGAATAGTAGCCCGTGGAGGCTGGAGGGGGTCGACAGTGGAGATGAACAGTATCCCGTGGAGTCCCGTTTTTCGGTACGCCACACCCCTCCCGATGAACAGGACCCCCGTTTCGACCGTAGCGCTCCAACACAAGTCGTTTCCTCTGTTTTGCGGTACGCCACACCCCTCCCGATCAACAAGACCCCCGTTTCGACCATAGGAGGTCCGTTTCCTCCGTTTTGCGGTACGCCAGACCCCTCCCGATGAACAGGATCCTGTTTCGAATGTGGCCGGTCGAACACAAGGCCGTTTCCTCCATTCTGCGATATGCCAGGCCTCGTTTCCATCGGTTGTTCCGTCCAAGCCGGTTGGCTCCCACGCGTTCCATTGCCTCCCGGTGAACACGACGCATTCCGTTGCCTCCCCATGAACACGACGACAACGCAACTTCTCCGTTCCGACCCAGCCATGTACACGAGCCCTGGCCGTACGTATGCGCGAGTAGGCGTTCGAGACCCTGCCCGTATGTACGTACGTGGCCGTATTTTCTTTCTTGCACACTGGCCGTGTACGTACGTGTACATGCTACGTGCGCGCCTCTACTACGACACGTGCGCGCCTCTACATCGACCAGTATGTATGTACACGTTCGCGACCAGAATGACAATGCTACTTATGCTTCGACCAGGTGGGTCCCGACTGTCAGGCACTTCCTTGTGTGCGAAGATGTAGCTGGTGGGTCCCAGCAGTCAGGGGGGCGAATCGTTTTTTTTGCCCGGACGCACTTCCTTGCGTGCGAAGATGTAGCTGGTGGGTCCCAGCAGTCAGGGGGAAACATTTTTTTTGCGAAATACGGTGGCCCGTCCGGTGGGTCCCCGCTGTCAGGTGGAGGAATAATTATTTTGCGCGTAATAAGGAGGCACTTCCTTGCTGCGGCCGTGGACCCAGCTGTCAGCCTCTCCACGTACAGTCCACGTCCGATGGAAGCCGTTCCTTGACCACGTTGACCACGCCGCGCCGAGAGCACCAGGGCGGTGGACGACGGCGAGGCCTAGGAAGGGGACGACGCGGAGCCGGGGAAGACGCGGCAGTGGATGCCCACGCGTAGAGGAGTATGAGGGTTCACTGGTTCGCTGTGGTGTGAGGCTGCCGTCGCCGCAGAATAACAGGGGTGTGGGTGAGTAGAGGGATGGCCTGGCCAGCGGTGGGAGTAGTAGGGGGCGGTGAGGCCTCCGCCGCATCGCAGCCGGCCACGGGAGGCAGGAGCACGAGGCACGACCGGCGCTGCTTTGGGCGGCTGGAGCAAGAAGACCAGAGGTTGAAGAAGCACTACGGCCGTTGGATGGACATCGTACGGTCACTGGAGCTAGAATCGTTCATATTGACTAAGTTGACAAAGCACTCCGTCCCCGTCAACTTAGTTGGCCCACAAGTCAGCCTCCCACTATTGTGGGTCCCAGCTAGCAGGGGGTATTCATTTTTTTGTGCGTAATAAGGAGGCACTTCCTTGCGTGCGAAGATATAGCTGGTGGGTCCGACCTGTCAGCGGTGGGAACGTTTTTTCGTGAAATACAGAGGCCCTTCCGGTGGGTCCCAGCTGTCAGGTGGAGGAATCATTATTTTGCGCGTAATAAGGAGGCATTTCCTTGCGTGCGACCGTAGACCCAGCTGTCAGCCTCTCCACGCACAGTCTACTTCCGATGGTGTCGTTCGTTGACCATGTTGACCACTCCGCGCCGAGCGCATCCAAGGTGGTGGACGACGGCGAGGCCCCGGACAGCAACGAGCCGGAGATGGGAAGACGCGGGAGTAGAGTCGCAGACGGAGAGGTGTACGAGGGTTAACTGGTTCTGGTGCGGTGTGGTTCGGCAGTCGGTGGAGAAGAACAGGAGGTGTGGAGGGGTGGAGGGATGGCCCGGCCAACGGTGTAGTAGCGCTTCACAGCGAAGCGTGCTAAGCAGAGCTGCTAGCAGCAGGAGGCGGGAGCAGGTGGTCCCGGCGGCGCTGGAGGAAGAAGACGAGAGATTGAAGATGGATGCCGGTCGTTGGATGTAAATCCAACGGCTAACGATGTCAGAATCATTTGTTGACTAAGTTGACAACGACTTGCATTGGCTTCGACCTATTGGCCCACATTTCAGCCTCCAAAAATGTGGCACGTATTCAACCCATTTTTTCAGAATTTACAGTCTTTTTTTGCGGGGTAGAATTTACAGTCCATTTGATCTCTTTTTTTGAACTACAGTCCATTAGCTGGGCTGGGTGAACAAATAATGTAGCGTCCATGCGGCCCATTTATGTTTTTCCTAAAAAATTACAGGCCATTTACACTTTCTCGAAATACACGATTTGCTGGGCTTATTCTAATTATAATGTTGGGGTGGGTGCAGCAATGTTATCAAAAAATAAACAGGGGCTGAGCATTTTGTTATATATATATATAAATAATAAGTGATTTATTATTACATTGGTCCTTAAATCTTACCAAGCTTTTGTACACAATCACCAGGATTTTCGTTGCCAAAAAAAATCCAGGATTTTATTGTTAAGAAATTATTTTTATAAGTTAATAAGATGTGGGATATTATTTTCCTACATATGTAAGTATTTGTTAAATATATGATGAAAATAACAATAATATATAATAACATATAAAATAGTTTAAATATATATAATATAGTTAGAAGGGAAACATAAGTTGGACCAGGCGTTCCTATTCTTATATAGAAAAATAGAACAGACCTATGTGTTTTCTTCAAAAAAACATAAATTGGCTGCCGATGTTTCAGGAAAAATAAAACCTCGGATGGAGGTCCATAGGCCGGTCGATACATGACGGCCCTCAAGAAAATACAAACAGGCCTATGGACCTCCCATCCGAGGTCGTGGGCTGCGCATGTTAAAAAAGAAAGCCTAGACGGGGCAGCCCAAAACCCAGCTGATACTTGCTGCCCCAGTGATAATAAATGATACCTGCCAGCTCCCCGGCTTCGTTGTGAATTTATCTCCAATAGTAACTACGTTGAAGCACCTAAAAAAATGTAACTATGTTGACAAACCCGTGGGCCTCAACGTCAGTATAGCATTAGGAGGAAGTATTTTCTCGATGAGGCACTTGCTTGCGTACGGCCATAGACCTGGTGGGTCCCGACTGTCTGCCTCTCCACGTACAGTCCTCTCCAGATTCCTCTCGTTTGTTCAGCATGTTCACAACGGCAGACAGCGGCGTCCCTCGTTTTCTCTGTTTTTCGCACACTCGACATTGTGTGGGCATCTTGAAAATAGCATATCTTTTTGACTGTGCATCATATGAAGATGTGCTATGCATGAATGTTGATCAGCATGATGTTAACTGGCTGGTAGTTCCAGTTTCGACCATGAATAAAACTTCCAGCATGATGTTAACACTGTTTGAAAAGGCCGTGTTAATATAAATGCTCTGCCTCTGAAAGTTGCAGTTCTTATCTGAAACTGAACTAGGAGTTTCTTATCTGAAACTGAAACTTGCAGTTTATTCTCTGAGAATCACATTGTCTGCACTTCTATACTCCTATGAAACTACATTTTTTCAAGTGCTAAAAATAGATCTCTAGAATTCATAAAATACTTCATATGCTCAATACTGCAAATCTGAAATTCAAAAGACATTCATATCTGAAAGTTCTCTCAAAATACACAACACAAAACACAATTCACAACCTGCAAATACTAACAACCCTAAGCTCCTCCTGACAATTCACAACCTGCCCGACTATTGGTCTGGGGGGGGCAATCCCTCCTATTCCTCGGCGGCAGACAGCCGCCCCGTGAGACGATGTGAACGGCGAGGGAGAGGATGGCGGGGAAGCGTCGTCGGGCCAATTGTTTTTCTCCTCTTGCAGTTGGGTTCGGTCGACGAAGACTCCACCGGCTCGCTCTGGCACGACACCCTCACAAACAACACCCTGTAGATGCTCGATCCTTCAATCTCTGGTGGATGCTCCATCTGGGATCGATACTCCCACCACCGCTCCCTCACGATCGGATTCGGTGAATCTGTTTGCTCCATGGACCAGAGGAGCAGCTCTATGTACTCCCGCGCGACTCCCTCCAGGAGTATCGCCGCCTTTTCGCTCTGTTGCAGATATTTGGCCATGGATGTCGCCGTCGCCGCTAGTTGGTCCTTGTTGTCAAACCAAGACTGTATCTCCAACATCCTAGCTAGCTTCACAGGGTCACCGTCTGCGATCCTCACGTATCGGTTGTACTCCTCCATCGATCTACTTCTCCACTACACCTTCACTCACCGGCGGTGGATTTTTAATGGAAGAGGAGAGGAGCAGCGCTGGTTTTGGTTTAGAACGGGAGAGGAGCGACGCTGGTTTTGGATTGGAACAGGAGAGGAGGGGCGGTGGTTTTGAAATGGAAGAGGAGAGGAGCGGCGCTGGATTTAGATTGGAACAGGAGAGGAGCGACGGTGGTTTAAGATGAGAAGAGCGGAACAGCGGCGCTGGTCTTGAAAGTATATTTTTTGTTTTGCGTATTTGGGTCAAAGTTTGACCACGTACTGTATTTGACAAGCAAAATGTGAATGCATGTCACCAAAAATTGTATCGTTTGGTTCGTATCTGAATGTACTTTCAAATTATATTATTTTTGCAACGTATAACATATATTTTATTTGCGAAAATCATGGTCAATTATGACCCAGAATAAAAGGGAGACTAGTTAATGTGGGGTCGCTTTCTTAATTGAAGGTAAATTGATTTTGATTTTGATCCAGTCACAGCGCGCCGGCCCTCTCGTCCAATCCTAAATCGCTGCCGCACGCTCCTCTCCCTCTTCTCCATTGCAAAACCACCTCCTCTCCTCTCCATCATCTCCATTCCAAAACCACCGTCTCGCCTCTCCCTCTTCTCCATTGCAAAACCACCTCCTCTCTCCTCGGACGAGGATCCCCTGACGTAGCCCATCCTGCCATTGAGACACTGACACATGGGTCCCACCAAGCGCGGGGCCCACCTGTCAGCGACCGAAAGGCAGGGGAACCTCTCCTCTCCATCATCTCCATTCCAAACCACCGTCTCGCCTCTCCCTCTTCTCTATTGCAAGACCACCGTCTCTCCTCCCATCTTCCAAAGCTAGCACCAGACCACTCAGAAGGACATCTATGGAGGGGATGCAGCAGCGAATCAGGCAGATCGCCGGCAGCGACCAGGCAAAGTTAGCCAGGTTGAAGGAGATCCTTACTTGGTTTGACAATGAGTGGGAGATTTCGAGGACGGTGAGGGCCATGTGGCAATGTATGCGAAAGAGCGAGACGACGGCGATGAGGGCGGCGATGTACTCCTCGGCGGCAGTCACGCCGCAGTCCTTCGAGTTCATCGAGTATCTCCTCTGGGCGATGGAGCAGACAGATTCGCCCGAGGCGAAAGTCAGGCGGAGGTGGTGGGCGTACAGGTCGAAGGTCGAGCACCCAGAGGATAACGAATCGATCGAGTACGGTGTGCCGTTCGTGAGGGTGCAGAGCCAGCCGGAGCCACAGGAGTATTCGTTCTCCCACCGCAAGAGGAGGCCGGATGGCGCGACGTCGCTTCCCCGCCGTTCTCCACGGTTCCCTCGATGCTCGCCTCGTTTCAACGGCGTCGGTAGGGTTTAAGGTAAGCTTCGCACTAACCTAATCTTCCATCTGCTCATGCTTACAATCAGTGTGACAACTAATAAAAATCATGCTTACAATCAGTCTCCGAGTACTACGCCAATCACCCTAAAATAGCTCTGGACCTTTGGGTCAAAGTTGTGACACTGTGTACAAATAAAGAAAAATAGATTGGTGCTTCTTTCAGAAAAGAGTACACCCCTAGAAAACTGCCAATATAAGCTACTAGTATTTTTTAAGTCTAAGCTACTAGTATTTGGTTAGAGGATTTGCTGCCGAGAAAGATCCGTCCACAGTGAGCGCCACACATCCCACTGATGGTGGTGGATGCCAATGCTTAGATGGAGCAGGGTTAGTGTCGGTAATTTTTACTTGGCACCTCGCACTCTGCATATATGCCGGTTCCATCCGTACATTTGTGCAGTTCCACCAAAATGCAGCTGAATAACCCTGTTTGCACAGATAATGAAAAGGCGTGATTACATTATAGTGGCACTAGTTGATGAAACATACACTAATAAACAGAAGAAAATATTACATCATACTGGAAATCGACCCAAGTCTCCCCGATACACCTTCTGCCAGTGATGAACATCAGTGTACAGCGGTAGTACAAGGAGGGGCCTTGAGACATTCAAATCTCTATTTTTGTGCAGATCAACTAAAATTAAGCACCCCAGTTTGCAGAAACGCTTAAACATTAACAATGGGACTAGTTGATGAAACATACATTAACAAAGAGAAGCACTTTCTTTATCTACATTGGAAATGAAATGATAGAGAGGACACTCGCTCTATTTTAACTGTATTATTACTTCATTTTATCAGTGACACTAGGGTCGAGCAGGTGGCAAACGAGGTGTACCGTGCGTCGCAAGGATGAAGGCCGGGGGTGCTTAGACTGGGATGCTGAAGCTGGCTCTTTCAGTCCCTATCTTCCCCCTGATGTTTCTGTGGTAGCATTTGGGTTGTAATCCAAACTTGGTCGAGCTGGTGCTGCGTCCCCCTACCTGCCTAGCTTATGTGGCGAACTTGTCTCCTGCTAGTACTCAGTCCGTTCTAGTAGTAGTTGCATAACTGCCCGTTTACACTGAGATGTTGTCGGATAATGGTTCTCTATGGTTGGGTTTCTTTAATGAAATCGGAGGGAACCCCCTCTTTCGATATATAAAAAACAGTGGCACTAGCGGTGCCAAAACATTGCCTCAAATTAATAGTGCCACTAGATTAAGGTGCAAAATAATAACATTACTGCTTTATCATGGCAGTGCCAAAACAGTAGCACAAGAGCAGGATCAACATGCAGGATCTTTGGCAAACGGTCAGACCAAAAAGGAACATACCTCGTGATGGGAACCATATCTGCAGTCAACGCCATCGTAGAAGGGATGACACCAGTCACCAACATGGATGATTCAATTCATGGGACCTTTTGGTGCAGTTCACCTAAAATGAAGCAATGTCCCATGAGCTAGCAGCTTCTTCTTCTTCTTTTTTAAGAAAAGGGCTCCAGCCCCGGTTCCATTTCCATCAGAAAACGAAACCCACAGAGCTTCTTCTTCATTAGTTGCAATAAAATTGAGCAACATCAAGGTTGGTCGTGAAGCTCCTGGAGAGTAGGCGGACCAGGACAGTTGCATCTCTAACGAAAAGAAGCAACTTATCTTAATGGGAAATTTAGCAGGACATGAAAAAAGTGCCATTGATTCATATTACTGGAGGCATTACATTGAAAACAACATTGGTTTAACGTGTCCTTACTTTTAACAGTGCGACTGCTACATTTTACCAGTGGCATTACATAAGAGCGGCTCGGGGCAACAAACATCAGAAGAGGATATCTGGGTTGGTCCCATTTTTGTTCGGTATATAGCCACCTTATACTGTGTGAGGCTAGCAAATCTAGTGCTGGACTTACTCTGTTGACTTGTCCCCCAGTCCCCACTTTCTTTCCTTTTTCAACCAATAGATCGGGTTTATATTGAGTTTGTACTGCGTTCCCTTTATTTCCCTATTAGACCTAGAGACCAGTTGGATAGCCAGTCTCTGCTACTTTTCGCCCCCATTATTTCCTCTTTCGACCAAGTCCTAGATTCAGGTAACAAATCTTCCCCCACCCCCACCCCCTTTCTTCCTTGTTTGAACCAAGTACTACTAGATTCGAGTGCATGAACTAGTTTTACCTCTTAACAGTAAAAAATTAGGTGGTTTTCGAACAGCCGATCGATCCTATCTACACGAGGGGGCCTGAGAAATAGTAAAAGATACAAATGCAGCGACGTCAGGAGCTCGGGAAGTAGAGCAAGGCCGGTTTCGAAGGAAGTTATACCTGAGGGTCGCCGGGATGTCGCTAGGTGGGCGGCGGGAGGCCGGATCTGCCCACACTACGGCAGCGAGGAAGAAGGGGTGGGAGGCCCTCCCTCGCCAGCGATGCTTGGGAGAGAACGGCAAGGCACGCTGATCGGGACGCGCCGGCAGTGGGTAAGAGCCGTCGCCGAGGACGACCGCGTGAACGTTGCACCTTCTCACCTTCCCCGGCGGAGAGGATCCGGCTGGATCTGTGACCAGCGGTGAGTAGAGAGAGAGAGTGTGGCCACCGCTGTCGTGTTTAGATCTGGAGAGGACGAGACAGTGTGAAGAGAGCAACACTAGCAAGCAAGCGCGGAGGCTCCTGCCTATATAGTGGAGTACTAGTTTTCTTTTGTCTACCGGCCGGAGCCGGCTTGACCTCGGCAATGACTGTCGAGAAGTCTTCATGCACGTGCCCCGGAGGCGCAGTTGTCGTCATTTTGATCTGAAGCACCGGATTATAACATATAACACGAAAAAATGCCACATGACAAGAAATCATAACCTCACTGCCCAAAGGAGACAAGATGAATCCCGACGGACAAACTAGACGAGGATCAAAGCTCAAATTAAAGATAAACTCGTAGAAAAGGGGTCCGTCGATAGATGTCCTAATTAACATAGCCGGCTTGACCTAGATGGCAGCCGAGTAGTCTTCGTGCATGTGCCCCCAATGACTAGCCCAACTCAGTTGTCGCTGTTTAACCCTCGCAGTGATCCGAAGCACATGACACCTAATTTTGCGAGATGACAAGAAACCTTTTTTTAGATTTCTCACCAGAACTACAGCCCTGTACAACACAGCCTGCACGATATGTAGACGATAGCCAATCCAGGCGTGTCTGCTGGAGTCTGGTCACATGCATGGACGAACTGATCTTCCGTGTCTTGCAGGGATCGTCCAGGTACCAACGTATGTACTCCTACAACACTTCTCTAGTAGTACTATCGCTCGTCTCTCTCTTCTATTAACTCACCCGACTTGCGGGGCCGGGGAGTGTGCCTATGGTCGGTTCTCAATTGCGGTCCCACATGTGTGTGCAAACGCAATATGACGCGTGTTCCATTCGGAGAGCGGCGTGCCAGACCGACCGACCGTCTGGGGTGCGACGCGAACGCGACGGGCGTGCTGTATACTCCGTACATGTGTACCGCCGTTTTCTTGAGGCTTTGCTCCATGGCGCAATCCATGGATACAAAATTAGTATACTGTACTATTTAAAAGTCGAGGGCGGGGCTTTTCCCGCGCGGTAGGCGGGGCAGTTCCGCCTAGTCGGTTCGACAGAGATGCGAGAAGATGAGGGAGTAGGCTGCTGCAAACGTAGGGCTGTGTGATTTGACAGTGAGTTACTTCTGGACAGGTGGGGCCCGGTGATTTGACTTGCCATTATCATTTTAACTGCGGCGCTACGACCGGCTTGAGTCTCCCGATTCCTGACCACCTCCATACAGGTGCCTCTCCCGATGCTCCACCATGTAGAGGCTGGCTCTTGCTTGAGAGCCCACTCCTCCACTTTTTCCTTGCCTCTTTCCCCCACATATGCAAAAATGCCATGTAAAGCGGGCTTATAGCCCACTATTGTACTTGATCCTACAGGTGCTAAGCCTGCCACATAGGCATAAAGTCTGATGTGGCAAGTTAATTAAGAAGAGAGAGACTAGTTTGGTGACCCCAGGAAGAAACGGTGATAAGCGCGTGTACCTAGATGAAGCAAACTTAGCAACAAAAAACTAAGCACCTATGCATTGGGGACTTGAGTTGCTAAGCCATTTAATGCCCATAGCACCTCATCTAAGCACCATTTCATTGGAAGAGGTCACTCCTTGGCAAATGCAATAAATACTACGAAGAAAGAGATAGAGAGAAGTAAACAAAAAATACTCTTATAGCCAACCTTATAGCTAACCTTGTTGTATGAGTGACTAAGTGATGACTATGTATGACATGCCAACATCAGATAGCCTAACGCACCGTGTTAAATCTCCAAGGGCGCGACCGCGCGAGCGAGGCGACGGTCGTGGTAGGCGCGACCATGATACGGGCTGCTGGCAGCCCTTGGATCTGAGATCGAACGGTCGCATGCTAAGTTGCTGAAAATTTGCAGAATAACCCTCCAGGATAGGATATTCACCCATAGGTCTAGAATCACGCCATGCAACCGTTCGATCTCAGATCCAAGGGCTCTCGGAAGCCCGTATCATGGGAGAATGGAAAGCTTCGTATCACCTGTAATTTTCCCGACGCTTGACATGACATCGAAAGCCATTTAATTGGGCGTCGAGTAGACATGACATCTAATTGGGCCCCCATAGTACTGTGCATGAATCCATTTATCCACCAGGCAAGCCACTACCCTGCCATTCGCACGCGCCCCCCCACTCGACATTTTTACAATCGATAAACCGCTCCTAGTCGTCCCGTCCTTTCACATTACGGCAGTTCCACTAATCCTAACCCTCCTCCCAAATCCATGGCGTCCCAAATCTCCATGATCGGCGGTGAGTACAAGGTTAGAACCATCACCGGCGATGAGTTCGACGTCATCTACACCCGTTCTTCCGCAACGGTGAAAGAATGCCTTGCTCGCTTCAAACGCATGTTCGAAAACTCAAATGATGAGTGGGTCGCTGGGCTAGATGTTGAGTACACCACAGTCCTGGGAAGCGAGAAGAAACTAAAGGAGGCAGAGAAGAAGAAGCCCGCCGTGATCCAGGTTTGCGTGCATGACTTATGCTTGGTCTACCACATATGCCATGCCGACGTTGAGTGCGAGGAATTTAAGAAGTTCCTCAAGGGCGGCCGAGTCAAATTCGTTACTGTAGACTTTAGGAACGACAAGGAAATCCTGGGTCGGATAGGCCTCGTTGTAGGCGACCCCTTCGACCTCCAGAAGGAAGGGCTGGTGCCCTCCCTTGATCAGCCTTCAATGCTGACCCTGGCAGGAGCCATGGTTCATCCTTCGTACGGTAAACTAGAGAAACCTCCGTACACGTTTCATCGTCATGCATGGCAGTGGAATGTACTAGATATAGACCACATCCACTACGCTGCAATGGATGGCTACCTTTGTTTCAATATCTACAAGGGTTGGATGAAGAGCAAGAGCCAAGTGTGCGGTTCAAGCAAAGAAGTATCGCCCAAGAGGAAGAGGGACAAGGACGAAGTCGAGGACGTGGACGAGGACTCCGAGTAAGGTGGCAGTGTCGTTGCTCATGGTGGTTCTAATGCAGTGTCTACCGGATTAGTTGCTTAGTTTAATTTCTGGTGTGCTTAGTTTTATTTGAGGGGTGTGTTGTGCTGAGCCCCCAGCAGAACTATGTTATGTTTCTTCTCGTTATATTTCGTACATTTCATCTTTTAGTTGGTATAGTACTACCACTCGTTTCTTGACATTATATACGTACAATATATATGGCCAACATCATATAGCCAGCAGTTTAGTTGTCAAAGAATTTCAGGGTGCTTAGTTTTGTCAAAGAATTCCAGGGTGCTTAGTTTTATTTGAGGGGTGTGTTGTGCTGGACACCATTAACTTATCATTGTGAGAATCGGCTTATTTTTGTCATGTAACATGGTCAACGGGTTTGACGTGAAAATAACAATGTCTAATGGCATTTCTGAGCAAACATCTAACTTAACGATGGCATTTTTTAGATATCTAATTGCATTTTTGAGCAGGCATCTCACGGATCGATGGCATTTTTTGAGTAGTTGTAACTTCTAATGGCAAAACTGAGTAGTGATACACAACTAGTGGCATAAATAATAAGAACCCAAGAATTAAATAGGTATGCTAATTTCTTTATTTCTTTATACCTTTGTGTGCGAAACAATATACGCTGCCTCCCCCCAGATTTTCTTTAAAGAGGCAACATAGAACTATATGAGTGCCCTGTTAAATTTTGGAATTATTCCGGGTTCGTTTGGCCTTTTTTATACATTAATTGAGTTTCTGGTCATTTAATGTGCATAATTCAAATTTGAACTACAAGCACATGCTCCCGTGCACCAAAGTTGACTGAAAAATCACATGTGTGTCCTCGGGTGAATTTCTAGGTCCCATGCAAGAAATGGGAATGAAATTCAAACATCTGGGCATCGTGGTTCAGCCGAGAACATTGAGAAGCTTGGTTTTAAAATTCTTGTAAATCCAAAACACGCCTGAAAATCATGAAACTTGGCATGGTGTCATGTCATGGTACTACCATGCTGTGGTAAAAAAATTGCAGAATAGGAACAAGTTTTGGTATAAGTTTTTGCAAACCGGAGCTTCTCTCAAGAAGGCTCGTGGTTCTGAGAGGGAACGTGTCACCTTTGTGTGCATAATTCAAATTTTAAATACAAGCACATGCTCCAGTGCACCAAAGCTGGTTGAAAAATCACATGTGTGTCCTCGGGTAAATTTCTAGGTCCCATGCCAGAAATGGGAATGAAATTCAAACATCTGGGCGTCATGGCTCGGCTGGAAACTTGGTTTTTTAATTCCTGTAAATCCGAAACACGCATGAAAATCATGAAACTTGGCTTGGTGTCATGACATGGCACCAACATGCTGTGGTAATTTTGCTGTCCGATTTGCGAAGGCGCACACATTAACAATCAACAAAGTCATTTTGGAACAAGTGTTGTCACGTTACAATCGGAAACACAAGTATTATTGAAACCGTGGGCGTTCTATTTACCATTTACGTGCCGCCACGCGTCCCCTTTTTTATTAGCTAGGAGGCGCCGTGCAGGGTAGCTATTTGAGTACGGGAGGCGTGCGATCAGACCCCTGCGCGTGCTTATCGGGAGGAGAGCCCTTTGACCTCCATCTGCCGTCCACCTCTCTCCCAAGGTCTCCATTAATGGCGCCCGAGCCTCTGTTTAATGGCGTGGCAATGTCTCACTCGACTGAGATTTAAGAGAGAAAAAAGAAAATCTGAAAAGAAAATTTTGCACGGATCTTGATGTAAGATCCGACGGACCTATATAGCATCTACTGCGACTTATAGCAAGACTGATGAATATATATAAGGACGACGAGAGTGGATAATAATTGTCTTACATAATTAGGAAGATAATTAAAAAAGCCACATGCGGCTACGCCCGAAATACACAAGGGCAAAAGAAGAAGGAAGACGCATACAACGATCTGGCTCGCTGATCTCTACTTTCTTTATGCGCTGCAGGTCGCGGAGACTAGTTCTCACGGCGGCCGATGATCTCTTTCATCAGTTTCATGTCCTTAATACGCTGCTTGGCAGCATCCACGGATTCCTCCACCAGCCTGTTGCGCTCGATGCGGAGCATGGCATTCTCGTCCATAAGTTTCTTGATGATGACGCCCGTCCTCTGCAACAAGGCAGCGGTCTCCTCCGCCTGCTTCGCCCTTCCGGCGATCTTCGCTCTTAGTAGGTCGCGCTCGCCCCGGAGCTTCGCATTGCCCTCCCCTAGTTGCCGGATGACGCCGGTAGCCTCGTCCTGCAACCTCGCCCAGCCGGAGATCTGATCCATCTGGCTATGGACCATCGCACGCATGCGCCTGTAAGAGTCCTCGCCTGCCCGCGAGAAATTTTCCCAGGCCGCCGCGGCGCGGCGGGACCTCCGTGCTGCTTCGGCGGCGCGGCGGGACATCTCTGCTGCTTCCGCGGCGTGGCCGGACCAGTCTGCTACATCGACGGCGCGGCGGGACCTCCGTGCTGCTTCGGCGGCGCGGCGGGACCTCTGTGCTGCTACTGCTGCGCGGCTGGACATGTCGGCTGCTTTCGCGGCGAGGCGGGACATCTCTCGTGCTTCCTCTTCCATGCTCACCTCTCCCTGGTGGAAATCTCTCGACCCAGAACTCACGCTGGCCATGGCTTGATTGACTTGATTGTTTTTTGTGGATGAGGAGTTGAGGAGGAATGTGCAGTCATCTTAGCATAGTAGTATTTATAACCGAGTACTACTAATACGCTCCTAAGTGGGAAACCGTTTAGGTTGTGATCGGTGTGAACAGGTTTGCAATTAAATATAGCGTGGTAGTAGTAGTAATTTGGAATGTGACGAGACGCGCTCAAAATTTATTGACGGTTCTAGTTTCGAAGTGCGGCACTATTCCCGGATGGCGTAACGTCGGCACGTTTTCTCGGCCGTGGTGTAGCATATGCCATGGTACTAGTTCTTTTTCTACTGCTGTGTACGTGCAAAAACTGGCACCGTCGGATACATATCTTACGCTTGGCGTTCGACAGGAATAGCCTCGTGGCGAGCTATAGACTAGTCTTTTTTTCAGACGCATTACACCTATCTCTCGGGACTTCTCGCACGCACCATCACTGCTCCCTAGGTCGATGCCACCCACATACACTTGTACTCTGAGAAGAGGTGCACGCACGCACTCGTCCTCTCTCACACACGCATCTGTAGCTACGAATTGTAGTGTTCTCAACCATCCGATTGGCTCTATCATAGGTTTCACGTTGCTCCTTGGCCTTGAGATTGAGAAGTTTAAAACGCGGAGGCTAAGATGGAGGCGCGAGGTTTTGGTTAATGTGCGGGCCGCACACGGCACCAACACGACACGAGCTTCGTCTGCCTGGTGCGCATGCAGTCGGGTGAGTTGTCCAAGTATAGACACAACCAGGCCCTCGTTGGTATCCGCGCCTCGACTTTGGCTGGTCATAGTGGAGAGTAGCATAGACTAGTTACTAGTCTATGTTACTAGTACCTTCATAGTGGGTAGTGTCATATAGTATATGCATAATTTGGCGACGAGCGCTCTCTATATGTACCACCTTTTTTCTTTAATTACATCTTGTTAGTTTTGCTCCATGGCGCAATCCATCGATACTACTACTGTACAAATGTATACATTTTTTAAAAGGCTAGAGGGCGGGGCAGTCTAGCTTGGTCCTTTTCACGAGAGGCGAGGGCCTTTGTGATTTGACGGCTCATTACTGCTGGAAGGCGGGGCCTTGTGATTTGACTGCTCGTATAAATGTGCCGACGACCTGAGGAGGAGCAAAGAACCGTGCGGTATACTCAAGTTTTCCACTGGAGTACGACGGAGGAGCACGAAACACGGCAGCCCAGTGCCATATCCTCTACTCTCTACTCTTATTATATATTACTAGCAAGAGGCATTGTTCTATTGGCGATAAAGAATGATCTAATTTGCTAGTCATCTCATTTTTAGCATTGTTCTATTCATGCCTCGCAGAGAAGGTGACACGTGCGGCGAAACACCCGAAGCAAAATAAGAAACACAGGAGCAAAAGAAGAAGGAGGATTATCACCCCAAAAAAGAAGGAAGACGCACACACAAGTCTGGGGCGCTGCTCTCACTACATGAAGGGTTGCTGGCCGCGGAGTCGTAACTGCTTCTTCATCGCCTCCACGACCTCCATCTCCTTGCGCGTCTCCTCCGCCATCTTCATCATTGTGTCCATGACGCGGGATTTCTCGACGCGAGCCTTCATCATCTGTTCCACGGCCGCATTACGTACCTTCACAGCAGCCGGGTGCTCGATGCGGAGCTTCGCCAACTCCTCCTTCTGTTCCATGACGAGGGCCTGCAACATCTTCATCGAGGAACTACTATTCTCATGCAGCTTCTTCCAGCCGGCGTTCTCCTCCTTCAGCAGGTCGAGCTCGTGGCAGAGCTTCGCCTTGTCCTCCTGAAGTTGCAGGATTTCGCCGGTCGCCTTCTTCTCCGAGGCAATGCTCTTCTTCAGCAGCATCACCAAGCCGGCGGTCAACTCCCCCTGCTCATTGAGCTCAGCGGGCATGTCGTCGAGGCTCTCCTTCAGCAGCTCCACCAAGCCGTGGATGAACTCCTTCTGCTTATTGAGGTGCTTATTGAGCTGATCGGGCATGCCGTCGAGGGATAACGACTCCAGCGCCGCCAGCTCGGCATGTTCGCCTCCGCGTCTAGGGCGCTCCTGGGAGCCATCGCCTGCCCGTGAGAGATCTTTCGAGGTCTCTGCGTGGCGGCGAGCCCTCTCTTTTTTTCCGCAGCCTTGGTTGCCGCTCCCTTGTTACGAGTAGTTCTCGACCTAGAGCTCTGCACACCGGCCATGGCAAGGACGGACGAAGAAGGAGGACTTATGAGGAGGAAGGTAGAGTAATTTTCGGTTAGGTAGTTCCCCTTTTTATAACCTAAGTACTAGCACTAGTACTAAAACCTGCATAGTGGGAACACGTTCAGGTTTGGTACGTACTGGTAGGTGTGAGCAGGCTTGCACTTAATTGTAGCACTAGTACTTTCGAATGTGATGGGAACAAGGTAAAGATTAATTGATGGTTTTTGGTTTCGAGGCCCGAAACGGCTCCCGATGAGTTTAGTGGAACATAAATTTCAAGTAGACTACACTGCTCAGATGCGTAAATATTATGTTACTGTCAAAAATTGGCACAAAATACGAAGGAGACCAATGGAAGTACTACTAGCAACCCATGATTTAACTACTCGCATGCGCGCAGTGGAGTAGTAATGTCTTTCTTCCGCCCTCACGTCCACTCAATTTGCATGCGCTGTATTAATTGACCATCAATGAAGTGAAGGACTTTACACGCGTCAAATTATCACATGGGGTGGATCTTGGTACAAAATTGCGTCCGCCCGTGTACCCGCGTGTGCGTGCGAGGGAATGAGTGCGTGCGTGGCGTGCGTGCACATCTTCGCTTCGTGCATGTACCGCCAGTGCGGCTCAGGGAGGACGAGTACATTCTTCTGGAACCAGCAGCACGTCACTGTGATCAATCCACACAAGGATGTCGCGACAACGCCTCCACATGTGCCACGTGGCTTCATGAACTGTAAGAGAGACACTGTGTAGCGTGCCATTGTGTTTTGCACATACTCGAAGTACTAGTAAGGTACACGTGCATTGCACGCGTCAGATTTTGCAACCAAATTATGAATAAATACCACACTGTAGCATGTAAGCTCTGAGTCATATATGCCTGATGTAGACCTTCGTTTAATTCTTATAGTTCATCTCATTCAAAATCAATTAGTTTTTATAAAAAACCTAGGGCCTCTTTGATTCGTAGGATTTCCAAAACGCGGGAATAGGAAGAACATGGGATTAGAGTGGAATGTCGTCTTGAATCCTACAGGATGGTACGAGTGTTTGATTGTGCATAGAAAAAACGCAGAATTCTTTCAAAGAGGTTTGAGTGGATGGGATGTTTCCTATGAAATCTAGTGCAAATGAATCATATGGAAAAATTCCTATGGTTTACAATCCTACGAATCAAACAACCAAGATAGGAAAAATTCCTAAGGATTAGAATCCTCCAAAATTCCTTCGAGAATCCTTTGAATCAAAGAAGCCCTTAATCTATTTTATGATTCATGGAATTGTGCGTTGTAAAGCATAAAGTAAAAACAAATAATGGCAATTCAACTAGAAAAAAAGTTTGGGCAGTTATGATACGGAAGATTCTAGAACAAAGGAGAACCACTGTTGTTTTGAGATTTGTGCATTATGCTTAAGTTCAACCATGGAGTCTGCTAGATTGTACATGTGGCAAAATCCGGTGGGGGCTAGAAGATGGTGCGAGGGGCCGAGTGGAGGGAGACTATGAAGGAGTGCACAACTGCGAGATCGATATTTAGAGAGAGGGGGCGAGAACGTGCGCTGTTGCGCGCAGTGGCGGAGCCATGAAAAATGTCCCATGAGCTAGGGGGCCAAGCATTGCTAATCCTTTACGAGGAGGGCCAATTCATCAACTTAAACCATTTTTACCAGCAATTGTCTAATGATCACATTCATATTAGCCTCGATATATAGTGATGTTAGGGGGGGCAGGGCCCTTGCTGCCCCCTGTCTTCGCCATTGTGCGCGCGTCTGAGAGATGAAGCGGAAGGCATGGATGATGAGAGGGGGGCGTTGGATATATAATTAATGTGGGTGTATTAGCTATATATGTAATCCTATATAGAGAGGTATAGATTGATCGATGTGGACGTGGGAAAGAGGGTGAGACCTCACTAGATATATAGATTGATCGGTTTATGTGGAAAACTATGAAAGACCTAGCTATATACACACACACATAGAACATCGATCGTTGCGCATGCACGTGAGAGATAAAGAATGCCCGATATGATGGAGAGGGGGATGTGTGTGTGTGCCTTCATGGGAGACCGACCTGAAGAAAAAGATTGCATGTGTGCGATGGATAATGCCGACTGGTAGTGTGTGTGCATGCATGCACGAGAGAAAGTTAGTGGTACAATTATAAAGAGAAGACCAATGTGTGGGTGTAAAAGACTAGGTGAGGTCATAATCAATGTAAAGTTGAATTCAAATATTTGAATAAGAGATCATGATGTTTGAAACCCATGCATGCATGAATATAACGGAGATCTGCGCGGTGTGGTTTGGAAATGAGCATGTTGTAATGTATACACATTGAACAAGGTCAGACTGGTTTGAATTTGAGATACCGATGGCAGACATCGTTTGGCCACATTGCATCCGTGCATGGACACACTATTCTAATTGGAGATGATGGGTGGCTTTCGCATCACATATCTATATCTATACCCTATATATATATTATATTTTATATTTTTTATATAGTGTGCGGATAACTTTAACTTTGAAAGATGGTCGTTGGATGAGGCCAATCCGATGGTGCAGAGCTGGCAAATTTGAGCACTACTGGCCGTTGGATATCATCTAGATTCCACCAGATTTTGCCACATGTACAATCTAGAAGACTCTATGGTTGAACTTAAGCATAATGCACAAACCTCAAAACACAAGCACTTCTTCTTTGTTCTAGAATCTTCCGTATCAGAATTGCCCAAATGTTTTTCTACATGATTTGTTTTTACTTTATGCCTTACAACGCACAATTCCATGAATCTTAAAATAGATTAGCTTTCTTATAAAAACTAGATGATTTTGAATGAAATGAACTATAAGAATTAAACGAACATCTACATCATGCATATATGTCTCAAAGCTTACATGATATAATGTGGTATTTATTCATAATTTGGTTGCCAAATCTCATGCGTGCAATGCACGTGTACCTTACTAGTCTAAATGGTGTCTGTGTGTGTGTTGTACGTGTTAAACACATTGTACGTAGTATATCATACTAGTCTAAATTGTCTTTTTTCTTTTGGGTACACGTTAAGCTTGTTCTCCCGAAATTTCAAGCCGCGCCTTGTTATGCCGAAATTTCAAGCTAGCGTCTCTGTCTATCTTGCTCCGAAACTCCCGCCTCTTCAACCCGCGCGTTGTTAGCCCGAAATATTTAAGATATATCTTTGTCTCGTTGTGCTCCGACAACTCCCTCCATCTCAACCCGCGCCTTGCTATTCAAAAATTACAACACGCGCGAAAACTCCCACCTCCTGTGAAATCCCGACACGCGAAATGCCCGTGATACCCCTGAACCGAAAGAACCGCCTGAAATCGGTGGGGGTACTTTCGTAACTTACCCCACATTTCGGACAAGCGCATCCCTAAGCCATGGTTCCCCACTCCCATCCCATCCGCCCACCCATTCATACACCGAGGCCGGGGAAACCCGCGAAGCCCCACACCCTCCTCCGTCCGCCACCCAGCCAGAGCCTCTTCCCCGAGGACGCCATCCACAGCAACACCTCGACGTCCCTCATCCACTGTACCGGATGACGATCCGTTCTCGATCTGGTCATCCCGCCGGTTCAGCCACCCCGTCCTCGACCTCCAAGCAGCTGCCCCGACGTTCCCCTCGTCTTTCGCGCCACCTCCATTCCCACACCGCCGTCTTCACCTGCACCACTGGAAGAGCATCAGCATCACCGTTTCCTCGGATGAAGTTGCGGCCTAATCGGCGCCACCAAAGAGGTTGTACACTAATCGCCGCATTTTCTTCTTGATTCGATCTCACGGTGCTGCCGGCGCTCGGTCCCGAGCCGACACGGCGCGACCCCATCCACCTTGGCGTCGCCGGCCACTTCCTCCACGGCGTCGCTCCCTCGGCAGCGACGTCCACATCAGTAGGAGCTGCTGCTGCTTTAGCCCTCGCTTGCGCTGCTGCTCTGCTCTTGCTCTCGGTCCCCTGCCTGGTCTGCCCTTGCTCTTGCTCTTGCTTGCGATGCTGCTCCAATTTACATACACTTCAGTCGACTGAATCGACTTTTGCGTCAGTCGATTTTCAGGGGGTGGGGGGGCTCGCCGGAGTTAAGGAAGAACCAGCCGTAGCGGGGAGGGGGCTCGCCGGAGAGGTACCCCACTATCTATCTTAGCGTTTAGGGTGGGGGCGGTGGTCCCCGGCGGTGGTGGGGCGGTGGCGTGGGGATCGCCGGAGAAAAAGCTCGGCACGGGGGGGGCCTAGAGGGATGGCCGGGGCGGCGGCGGACCGGCAGTGGGGAGTGTTTTCGGGGTGGGCGGGGTGGCGCACCGCCGGCCGCGGGCGGCGGGGGGCGGCTGTTTGGCCGGTGGTGGCTGGCGGCTTAGGGGGGTGGAGGTTGAAGATGAACTGCAGGCCCTTGATTTCGTATCCAACGGCTGCAAAATCGACTGACCAGAGATGAAAAAGTCAGTCGACTGACGTGTAGCCTCACCTCTAGTGCGTTCAGTTTCAACACTAAAATTCAGTTTCGACAGCAAAATTCAGTTTCGACAGTTAAGTTCAGTTTCGACAGTTAAATTCAGTTTCGACAGTTAAGTTCAGAGATGAGCGGCTGAGGTATACATCTATCACTTTGTGGTTATGTATTTTACGTCATCTATTGGAGATGCTATTAGAATTCCACTCAGGTTAACATTGTCTCTCTTGTCCTGCTTCAACCTCGGCGTCGTACAACTCACCGGAGCTGCTCCAACGACGAAACCCTCCATCACAGCGGAGCAGTACCTCGGGCTCCATCTCCAGACGCCTAAGATCTTCTTCCCCTCCTCCGACAGCCAAGTCAGCCGGAGCATCCTCACCGGCCAACCCAGTCACGCTGAGATCGACATGTCTTCGCCAAAGAGGTTGTACACTTCTTGTGGTTTGACTTAATCTCACCATGCTTCTTTGCATCCTGTGATCTTCCAATTCTTGTGAACCAAACACCCAGATTGGCAGAAATCCTGTGTTTTTAAATTCTCTGTTTTGCACGTGCATTCCTATCCTATTCCTGTCTATTTCCTATCCCTGCATTGTTAGAATCCTCAAATTCAAACAAGCCCTTACACAATTACTTCTGTTACAGATATGTGTCAAAGAAAACCTTGTGTGGTTTGTCCTGCTCCTGCGGTGCTGTGTTCCACCCCAGCTCAGCTGCTCCAACGACGGAAGGGTTCACCACAGCAGGGATCCGCTCTCCAGACTGTCTTTCGCCGCCTCAGATCTTCTTCCCCGCCGCCGGCAGCCACGACAACTGCATTACCATCATCAACTGAGCAGATGACCTTGAGGACTACACGGGTCCGCAAGAGAGGTCGCACTCTTCCGTGTCTGCTTACGTTATGCATCGCTTAATATGATGACATGCTACTTTATCGTCGTGTTCACCTATTAGACTCCGACTCAGGTCCAAACTTATGCTGAAACTTGAGTTTTTAAATGGTTGTGGGGTACATATTGGGGCAGCAATCAGTACTATCTGTCTACTATCTGGTTAATCTCGGGTGTCTACTATGAGTTTCATGTTGGGTGCAAACAAACATTAAAGGAGCCATTATCTGTATTTTTTAACTAAAGCTATTATCTGCCTGCTATCATTGGTTTTGGGTCTATCCACAGTTTGCTACCATCACTCTGGATTTGTGCATGCACTCCTTACATAATCTCACTATGTTTTATTCCTATGCATGTCAGTTATTGTACACAATGGAACTGAACATGTAGAGCAAAAGAGACGAGCCTTGCGTGGCAATAAAATTTCATGCAGACGTCGCTCCATGGTGGGCGCAAAGGCAGCCCCCCTCCACCCATTTCGGATCGTAATCAAGAGGAAGATAACTGTTCTGAGGGGGATTCAGAAGCAGAAGACCACTCCTATTTACCCCATGAGGTCTTCGCTCTAACTTGGCATGCTGATGTTGGTTATATCATGCATATGGTGCCTTGCATTGCTTACTTTATACATCAAATATGTCAACTGCTTAGTTTAGACATGCTTTGTGTGAATGCCATCTATTTAGTTTATTCATCGTTTATGTGAATTATGCAATGCCATCTTGTTTAGCCAGGCATCATATATGTGAATTTTGCAATGCCATCCTGCTTAGCCAGTCATCTTATATGTGAATTATATCAGGCCATCCTTTTTTCGTTACGTATTATATTTGTCAACAATGTTAGTACATTCAACTACTCTTCGTGTGCATCAGCCATTTGACACGGTGATGGAAAATTCTGGAGTGAAAACAAGGTCTTCAGAGTAGACTATGCTATCTGACGAAGCGCATATCTCGCTGGTTACGGATAGCTCCTCAGAGGAGGATTCAGAGACAGATGACCAGTCCTATTTCCCCCCGAGGTGTATGCTCTAATTAACTTGGCAGGGTTATGTTGCTCATATCGTGCGTATGGTGTCTTGCATTGCGATGTCATTTGATTAGTTTAAACATGCTTTGTGTGAATGCCACCTTTTAGTGTCTAATTACCATATATGTGAATTATGCATTGCCATCTTGTTGCAAGACGTTATATATGTGAATTATGCAATGCTATCTTGTTGCAAAGGCATTATATATGTGAATTATGCAATGCCATGCTGTTGAGCCAATCATCATGTATGTGAATTATATCATGCTACCATTTTTTGTATTACGTGTTCCATTTGTCGACAACGTTTGTATATTCAACTACCCTTCCTGTGCATCAGCCATTTGAAGCGGTGATGGAAGTATCTAGAGTGAAAACAAGGTATTCAGAGCAGACAATGCTACCTGGTGAAGCAGACATCTTGCTGGATACACAGAGCTACTCAAAGGAGGATTCAGAGACTGATGACCAGTCCTATTTTCCCCCTGAGGTCTATGCTCAAACTTGGCAGGGTTATATTACCCATGTCATGCATTTTGTCTTGCATTGCTTAGCTTTTACATCATATATGGATTGCCATCTGCTTACTTGCTTACTATATAAATCATATATTTGAATTATATCATGCATCATGTTTACATACACAACATCTATCTGAATTATGGCATGGCAACCCATTTAATAAAGACATCATATAGTTATATCATCTCATCCTGTTTAGTGTTTACAGTCATCATATTTTGAATTATGTCATTCTATTCGGGAATTATATCATGCTATCATGTTTCCATAGGCGGCATGTATGTGAATTATGGCATGCCAACCTATTTAATAAACACATTATATAGTTATATCATGTCATCCTGTTTACATAGTCATCATATTTTGAACTATGTCTTTCCATCTTTTTTAGTTAGGCATCATAATGTGAAATTGTATCATGCTATCCTGTTTAGTCAGCCATCATATATGTGAAATTGTGTCATGCTATCCTGTTTGGTTAGACAACATAAATGTGAATTATTTCATGCCCTCTTTTATTCCCCACTACCCATTGCACCTGTCTATCATACAATGTTTATACATTCAATTACTTTTCTTGTTTATTGGTCATTTGAATTGGAGAGGGTGATGGCAGTATCTAAGGGAGTAACAACACGGTCTTCAGAAAAGATAGTGCTACCAGTTGATGCAGATAGAACCACGGTTGTACTTGCCCAAGAACCAGCCCCACCACACATAACCCAGACTCTCGCAGATTGTACCCCTACCCAGTTGGACAGAGAACCAGCTACACCCCTTCTAACCCCAACCCCAGCAGATTGTAACCCAGTTCCAGTTGACACAGCACCGTCTCCACCACAGAGCACCCAAACACATGCAGTTAGTAAGGGAACTGCAGTGCCCAAAGCACGAGGACCACCACTCCGAATCCCAACTCAACGCTTAAAGGAGAAGAAGAATTGTTCTTAGGTCAGGTTCTGTAGCTATGGTTCATACTCCTTTGCTCTTGCATCACTGTATTTACTCAGACCAACTATTTTCAAATTTGAAGGATGAAATTGAAAGTCCAATGGCGCAACAGGTTTGTTTTAAACTTGTTTATTTAACTAGTTTGCTGTTGTAACTTGCTCTATATTGATTTCAGTTTCAATTGAATAAACAGTTATGTTCTCATGTCATGCACATTACAAGTGTCTCTATAGTTTCCCACACTTATATTCTGTCTATTCTGCTTTGTCTTGAACAAATATTATTTGAACTCTGTCTCTATCTTGATTTGGCAACAAAAACTAGAATGATATAGACCATAAAGTGACCATGGTACATAGATATATGTTTGTTTCATGCTGTTATCCTGTGCACTTTACTACTGAACTGATTTACCAAAATGAGTTTCATATACAACATGGTAAACTTGTGATGTGTCTGCTTGTTTCTCTTTTAGAATGCGGACAAAATATTGGAGAACAGTACCCCGTTATGCAATGGTTAAGGAAATAATGCAGATAAGGTTCAAGATAGTGAGACATCCCTGTTGGTCTCCAAGAAAGCTGATAAAAACTATCTTGATGACAGTGAGAGAACCCAGAAGTCCTGTCTTGATGTAGTGTTCGAGTTACTGGCCACTACTGCTGGGACAAGCTCTTCGAACTCGCTGCCTGAATCAGTTCGTCTTCTTGAGTCTCAGCATCAAGTTGAAAGACATCGATCAGATGTGTTGCGACAGGAAGCTGAAGGACTGAGGAAGTCCCTGCAGAATTCAGATGCATACTTTGTGGTGCAACAGCAAGCGCTGGAGGATTTAAGCGCCAAACAAGAGAAAGTTAATAAGCTTGCTAAGCATCTTGCCAGCATTATGGGTACCCAGGATATTGTTTCTTGAAATCTTCTGAAGTGGTTTCAGTTCTGGACATGTTTTGCTGTGGTGTTTATTTGCACTGGCCGCCAACTTTGACAACTAGTGTATATGATATGCTGCTTTGTTCCCTATATTTGCACTGGTGGCGAACTTTGATGCCCAGTGAATGTAATCTATTATATATAAAAAGTAATTAACAGGTTAACCAAAATTAAGATAAATATGCTAGAAAATCTCACAAAAATTTAAAATATCTAGCCATTAATTCAGTAAACTAATAAATCACGTCCGATAGATCATAAAAATAACCTTTCATAGTCGAAGTTAAAAGAAATTACCCACTATGCCACCACCAAGTACTCTTTCATGTAAATACCAATCTCCCCTAGCCAAAAAAAAAAAAATACAACCAATTGTTAAAAAAAACCAATTGCCCGATGCTGCCCATCCTGGCGCCGGCAATTCTCTCTTACCTAGGCGGCCAAGCGCTTCCATTAACAGGTATGACGATTGGCCGGCAAGAGGAGCACGGCTCCCTCAATAGTCGATGCTTGCTCGCTCTTCGTCCAATCGCTACACTGCGGCCGGCTGGTAGATTACGTTCAATCGCTGATCAGACCTAATCCTCATGCATGCTAGGTACGTGCAAAGCTAACTCGGTTAATCAAAGATCTGATTGATCCACTCCTGAAACTCATGTTATTAGGAAAATCTAACTAGCTTCAGTAGATAGTACAACACACGCATGTACACAACAGTCGTGGCTTGATTGATTCTTGCCGCCGGCTGGAAACACTACAGAAGCACGCCAGCAAATTGGGCGATTGCCACAAGCTTGTATCAACGACGTCCGCCAATAGATTACGTCGATGGAATCTCTAATCCTTATGTGTGACAGGTATGTAGAAGGCTAGCTTAGGTTGACCAAAGCTCTGATTGATCTGTACGACCAATAGCTTAAAATTTCTATGCTCACTGAAAATTAGAACCCTGTTATCTTTGGTCTTCAAACAGATGAACAGAATTACATAAACGGTTCATGGTAGCCAATGTCTCAAAATGTCTTAAAACCTAAACTTTTTTATGTAGACTCAAGGGTGTACGTTGGTGGGCTATAGCTAGCTGATTACACTGCCTATATTATAGTAATACGTTACTATGATTAGGCTAGGTTATTACCATTAATATAAATAGCAGGTATTTTTTTCGGTCATGTACGCATGTGTTTTCCAGTTAATATTTTGACATTTATAAGTTTGAATTTTCCTGGCCACTTGACGTATGTGTACGCACGGGGAACTTGAAGGTGCAACGGTGAGTAGTAATTATGTGCTTCTCAGGTTTTACCATTCGTCCCGGATGTATGTGCATGTATAAGGAAATTTGAAGGTACCTCCATACACACGCTCCCAAGTGAAAAGAAAACATTTTTTCAATATCAAATAATTAAAAATTAAAATATAAGTTAATATTCATGCCTTCACGGTGCAAGTTAATATTAATGCAATAATATATGTCTTAGTTTCGCATGAAAAAATGTAGGCATTTCTTTTTCAGATTTCACCGATCATTGATCTGGATGTATGTTCACGCAGGCAGAAATTCAAAGGTGCACAGGTGAGTTTTAATTATTTATTTCAGAATTTAATGTTCATCCCAGATGGATGTGTACGTGGTCAGAAATTCGAAGGTGCACACGTGTCCATGGATGTGTGTGGATGTTGGCGGAAATTCGAAGGTGCGTCCATGGGAATGCTCCTAGGTGAAAAGAATACATTTTCTCAATGTCAAGTAATTTCAGAAATATAATAGAAGTCACTATTCAAGCCTTGATAGTACAAATAACTCTTGATGCAAACGTATATGTATTTTAGCGTTTACAAAAAACAAATTGTTTAGCACCAGAAATTACGTTTTGAGAGTACTTATATTTTTCCTGAAAACAAAATTTCTTATCTTTACATGAAAACCTAATACTCGAACGCGCACGAGTGATATTTATTTTGGAATTGTTGATGTTGTAAGTGAAGTGTGTTTTTCTCTTCAGATTATGTTATTCTCTCTAGGACTAGGTGCTCCTAGGAGTCAAAATGCATTTCTCTGTCTGTAAGCAAACTGTATTTTTACTCTTTGTGCAAGACTGGATACACTATTTCTATGTTTAAATATATATAGGGCATATTCTTTGGATTCCCTTAATAACTTACTGTGTTATTAATAATAATCCATCCTAGATAGCATTCTAAACTTCTATATTATCTAACAGTTGCAGCTCATATGGTCATACGAAGTAGTAGGATTCTGGACTACTACTGACATCCAGTTTAGATGGTTCCTATAACTTCATGTCAGCTACGCCTATATTGTTCATGTGTGCTTATATTGAATAGCTTATCCTAAGTTTTTCAGAAAGCCTAATAATTTCTTGTGAGTGCAGTTTTGACTTCGTTTACACTTTTCTTGGGAACTCCCACACTATGTACGATATTATCAGTACGGATTAACTAATAAACCAACTACGTGAACATCTCATCAGGCATAAGATAAGCTCTATGAAAGTACTTCTAGCCAAGCGTATAATTTAGTGATGCTTGCTAAACATGACAAGTTATGGTCGACTTACATGATTATTTTATGCTTATAATATATTATGCTTATAATTCATTTAATTTTTTACTTTTGGAGCTTTCATTCATTTATTTTTCGGCATGAACATGTTTTCTTGCATGCTATACACACTCCAGTTGGAGGCTTTGTGTATATGTTAGAGAGGGGCGGGCAGTAGAGATGCATCTCGGGAAGGATCCAGCCCATTAGATTCGTTGTGCATAGTCCTTTTACCTACAAGATACATGTTCATATATTAATCAGGAGTTTATGGTACTTGCCTATTCACATAGATTTTAGAGATTATAAATATATCATCGACATAGAATGACTAACATTGGGAGATGGTGCATGCTTTAATTATTATTCACACACAAGTAAGATGATGAATGGAATGCACGAGAATGCTAGATAATACATGTGGCAAATGTCTTCGAAGTCCTTATTTGTGGACTGTCCTAAAAAACAAATTATCAATTACTTTTGAACTAATTATTTTCATGGAAATAGTTCACAAAACTATACATTTTATTGCATTTGCATCTGTATTTTCAAGAATATTAGTTTTGTTTGTATTTCTAAAAAATAGATAAGTTAAGCTTATGGTTGTCGATGTGCCTTACATATGCTTTCATGCAAACTTGGGAGTTTTATTAGATGAGTGCTAAGAACCTAATGTTTACTGATGGTTCTTGGCATAATATTTGACATGACAAGTGTTTGGTTAAGCTTACACTCACATATAACTTAAAGATGCAGATGGATTTAATGATCTGATGGTATAATTTTTATATTTATATTGGAATTCTAAAGGAAAAATTATATATTTTCTCTGCTATGGACAATTAAACTAAATTGTTACATCTTTAGTAATAGTTTTACTTTCTGCTTGCAACCATATTTGAGAAATTTCCTGAACATGCTTCTTTTGAGACACTGAATAGCCATTTTTTGGTGACATATTTGAGTTTTCAAAATTGTTGTGAAAAACAACACTAATTCAATATTGATATAAATGGATCTATGATGGGCAATATATTGCCTAAGTAAGACAACATTGTAAATTTCTAGCCCGCGCAATTGAGCGGGCCACATTGCTAGTATGTGATAGCCTAGCGTTAGTTGCTTGCTTATTTATTTCCCTGTTGTCTTGTTTATTTGTTTCCTTGTAGTCAGTGCTGTTCTTTTTCCATGGTTTGCTAGTGGCCGCAATAACCTTTTTTTTTAAACTAGGCCACAATAACCATGGGCTACATATTTACTGTAGTGACACTGGGCCTTCTACGGTCTGTACAAACAATGGGCCTTCTACGGGTCGTATCATCAATGGGCCTTCTACGGGCCGTATTATGAATGGGCCTTCTACGGGCCATATGATCGATTGCCCAAACATGGGCCAATAACATACCGCTTTATGGCCGTAAACGGGCTAGAGTTGGAATCGTCCGTTCATGGGCCGACCATAATGAGCCGTCGTTAATCG
The DNA here is from genome assembly GCF_018294505.1 of Triticum aestivum. Classification (NCBI taxonomy): domain Eukaryota; kingdom Viridiplantae; phylum Streptophyta; class Magnoliopsida; order Poales; family Poaceae; genus Triticum; species Triticum aestivum. The sequence continues at coordinate 147,518,740 of NC_057814.1, forward strand.
GCCGTATTTGATGACGCTATGAAAACGGCCCAACGTATTAACGGGCCACGAACGGGCCGACTGTAAGCATGGGCTGAATTTGGCCCACAAGCAGAAAATGACAGTAACGGGCCGTAAGTAACCGAATGCTGGAAATGAGCCCAAGAATAAATGGGCCCTGAGAAGGCCGAAAGATAACATGGGCTGGAAACGGCCCAACGGAATAATGGGCCGTTAATGGGTATAAACTGATACACTGTTCATTACGGGCGAGTTTCACCACGGGCCGTTAATGGATATAAACTGATACACTGTTCATTATGGGCCAGTTTTACCACGGGCCGTTAATGGGCCGAGTGTAATAAGGGCCTCATATGGGCCAAAAGACTTCATGGGCCATACATGGGCCAGAAGTTAAAATGGGCTGGAATTATATTGGACGGCCCAGATGACGCTACTGGGCCTAATTCGGTTAGGCCGTAGACGGGCCTTGGGTTAGCGGGCTGTAAATGGGCTATATGCAAACAGGCCGTTCACGGGCTTGCCGTTGGCCGGCCCGCCACCTTTTGACCAAGTCAAACGGGCCGGCCTTTTCACAGGAATGGGCCTCTGTTGGGTCGTGCCACGTGTCAACGTATCATAGGCGCTTTGGATCCAATGAGTGGATGACATCTGTCCCAACCGTGAGCCGACACGTGTTCCCCCAACCAATGATGATTTTACACGTGGAAAATCCCCATTGGTCATGGCTGTTAACGGGTTATCAGATCCAAAACCGGACCCGATAGCTTAATGGCGTTCCGTTACGGTGGATGCCACGTGTCGGTCACCCTTGACGAAAGCACTTCTGTGACGCGCGATTTATCGTCATGGAAGTGGACACTTCCGTGATGATAATTTTGGTAATGTCATAGAACACTTCTACGACAGCACATGTATGACTATCTTGATTCTGTCATAAATTTGTCATGGATGTACATGCATGACAAAAAACGCGACCTACTGTCACAAACACGTATCATCACGGAAGTGTATTTTTTTGTAGTGGAGAGACGTGCTCATGTAGCTGGTTCGAATCCAAACCTAGACTATGACTATATATGGTGCTATGCTACTCTGCAAGTAAGGAAACTGACATATCCAACGTCCGCTTCTCCTCTTCTCTACTTACTCTGCCTAGCATCAGAAGCTCTGGCCGCAGCAACCATGTCCGCTGGCTGCTCGTCCACCTGCTCTTCAGCAGGCAACAACAAAATATGTGCCAAGTCGCCACCCGTACCATCGCCTGTGGGTCTCATCACACCCCCGCCGGCACACGCACCGCAGCCGGTTGCTCATCGCAACCTGCTGCCGTTGGTGTGGTGCCACTGCTGCAAATCACGCAGAGTCATCCGTCGCGTCTCAACCACAATCCTCAACCCTGGCCGAGTCTTCTGCAAATGCCCGAATCGTGGGGTAATAATATGTTTAAGTGTTGTTCTGCTGCTTTCAGTTGCTGATTTTTTTAATAGTTTGGTTGATGATTTCCAATTTGATTCGTGCAGAAAAGGGAAGATTCGTGTGATTTGTATTTCTGGGAAGTTCCTGATGTGGGGGAGTGCAACTACGCTGATTATTTTGTTAGCTGAGGAATCCCAATACCAGCAGGTTGGGGTGTTGGACAAGTAACTGAAGGAACGACAGAAGAGGAAGATGCAAAGCAGAAGGTTAAAGATGCAATTCCTCTGATCATGGCCAAGCAACAACTGCTGAACGGCCTTGACATCAATGAGGAGATGAAAGAGCTGATGAAGATAATGGGCAAAATCGATGTGCTCTGTAGGATGATTGTCTCTTTATTTGCAGTGTATGTAGCACTCGCGATGTATTCAGTGGCTATGACATGAGCACTTTGCTGAAACTAGTAATGAATGAAACCTGTGTAGCAGGCTGGGCGTAGTGTTGTGAACATCTAATGATTTCTATTAACGGAAATCAGGGGGTATCCCCTTTTGCTCATAAATAAATAAATAGCAGAGGCCCTTTTGGTAATAAATAAATAAATTAGCAGAGGCCCTGTCGGGTCAGCTTTGTTCTCATTTGAAGACGTCGAGCAAATTGCCGTCCAACAGCAAACTATGTCATCAAATTCAAGTTTCACAACCAAACATGAGTACAACTAAACAACAATGTCGTCATGTTTTAGTCGTCATACAATCACCAAACACAAATCAGCATACATAACAAGTGGTGTTCTCACAGGAAAATACTAAACAACATGTTCATCAGGTTTCAGTTGTCATAGCAAACACAATTTCACATAGTAGATAGAAAACGTCTTCTGACAGGAAAATACGACAAAAGCAATGTAATCATCATCCGCAGCAGCAGCGTCAACATCTTCGCCATGTGTATCAGTCTGAATCGTAATTCCCCACGGTGTCATCTTCTTCTTCGTCCTCAACGTCCTCGAACGTTGGCTTTTTCTTGATCAACTCTTGTATGTCCACAGCACGACAGGCAATCTTTTCGTCGGCGTCATTGACGTGATGGTTCTCATATATATTAGGAACATCTGTCTTATCTTGTACATCAGGAGCAGTGTAAGCATCATCTTGTTGTGCAACTTCATTAAACAAATTCCTCTGCTCAAACCTTTGCAATTCTCTCCAGTCATCGCTACGTGCAAATGTGTCTTCCAAGAAAAATATATGTGTTGCTTGATTTGCCAAAATAAAAGGCTCGTTGGTCTGGTACGCTGCCTTGACATTGATGGATTTGAAATAATCATCAGCTCTGGGTTTTGCGATCCTGGAAAATAGGTTATACCAACGACACACAACAGAACCACACACCAATGATCCTCGAAACTGGAGATATACTGCAACTGAACAATGTCTGTTATGTTAGCATACATTTCAGTTGTCTCTTTGTCATATGTATCCGTGCTCATGATGGCACTGTTTTGTGTCTTCCTGCCTTCGTCTCGTGCGAGGGTGTTGTACCGCACATCTCCAACAACGCAATATTCATAATGTCTTACCCGAGTATCAGGACCCATTGCTAGTGAGTAAAGGGCATCATCAACTGCCTGCCCATCCTCCCGCATCTTCTTAACCTATGGTTAGAAAATAGTCAAGCTGATCATCTTATGTACTCAATATATTAAAAAGACTGACAGTGCAATTCAAAAGCTTACATGGCTCTTGAAACATTTCGCAAATCCTGCCATAACCAGTTTGTCAATGTTTCTTGGATTTTGCGGCAGTAACTCCTTTTTGTAGATGCTGCACAACATAGTGATCGCGTCAAACATCTAAATATATAAGAATGTGCTGCAAGTTTAGTAGATTACGATGTATAAGCTGCAGTACTTAGCACTTACTTGATATAAGGTAGTATCCCAGGACAGTTATTCAACACATACCAGACCATTTTATCCAAATCTTTAGGTTTGTCCTCTTGTCGACTCTTCCCTGTAACTCAAACAGAATAATCGAAAACATTGAGCCCGGGATTGTCTTCATCCGCCTCTTTGCTAAGCTGATCAGCTATTTCAATGTATTTTGAGCAGAATGTCAACGCTTCTGTAGCAATGTAGGCCTCTGCAATGGAACCCTCAGGTCTAGCTCTGTTCCTAACATAGCCCTTGAAAGTGCCTAGCCGCCTTTCAATAGGGTACATCCAGCCATACTGTACTGGACCTCTAAGTAGTGCCTCATCAGGTAGATGAACAGCCAAATGCACCATCACATCAAAGAAGGCTGGAGGATATATCTTCTCAAGGTCGCATAGGATAGTTGGTATCTCGTCTCTAAGACGATCCAAAGCATCTATCCTGATATTTCTACTGCAGAGTTCCCTGAAGAATTGTCCCAACTCTACAACTGCTCTGTATAAGTCAGGGCGCCCAATCCTCTAAGGATAACAGGTAAAACCCTTTGAAGTAGGACGTGGCAGTCATGAGTTTTCAACCCTTGTACCTTGTTTCCATCTGCACTAACTCTCCTTTCAGGGTTGGAAGCAAATCCATGTGGGAATCTCACACGTGACAGGACCTCGCAGAATTCTTTTCTTTTTACCTTGTCCAAGACGTACAGAGCTGGTGCCATATCCCATGGTTTACCTTCATCTTGCACCTGCAAATCCTGTCTGATACCCCGATGTGTCAAATCAATCCTAGATTTTAAGGTATCTTTCGTCTTGCCTTCAATATTAAGAAGTGTGCCGATAATGCAGTCACATATATTTTTCTCGATGTGCATCACATAAAGATTATGTTGCAGATCCAAATCTTTCCAATACTCCAAGTCCCACAACACTACTAGGAAAAGGGCTATAGATAATATTGACATTAATGGCGCACCACACATGTGGTGCGCCACTACTATATACTTATGGCGCACCATGTGTTGGTGCGCCATTAGTGTCCAAATACTAATGGCGCACCACATCCACGGTGCACCACTAGTAACAATTTTTTTAATTTTTTTTCAAAACTAGTAATGGCGCACCAAGGGATAGTGCGCCATTACTAACTAGTAATGGCGCACCACATCCACGGTGCGCCAGTAGTAATTTTTTTTCATTTTTTTTCAATTTTTTTTCAAAACTAGTAATGGCGCACCGTGTGTGTGGTGCTCCATTACTAGTTCATTACTAGTTGAACTAGTAATGGCGCACCACTCCCACGGTGCGCCATTACTAACTTGGTCCAAAAAATCCACCGAATGCACCCTTTTATTTTTTTCAGAACTAGTAATGGCGCACCGTGTGTGTGCTAGTAATGGCGCACCACTCCCACGGTGCGCCATTACTAACTTGGCCCAAAAATGCACAGAATGCACCCCCCCCCCCGTGGACCGCCTTTTCACTTAAAAAAATAAAAGAAAATGATGGAAATGTTAAAAAATAAAAGAAAATAAGTTTCCCATGTGTGTGGTCTACTTGTTGGGAAAATTTACAAATATGAATTTCGGCTTTATTTGCAAAATCTCTCTGGAATTTGTAAAATGGGCATAACTTTTGCATACGAACTCGTATTAAAAAGTTTTTTATATGAAAAATCATCTACTCGAAAATTTACATCCGAATTTAACCGGGGGAAGCCCGTTAAATATCTTCAAAATCCTCAAAAACCTAACAGAAAAAAGTTACGGGGCTTTTAAGATCTAGAGGGGAAAAAATGAAAAAATTTCAAACTTACTAGTGGCGTACCATTTGCTAGGTGCCGCCACTAGAAACAGAAAAAAAATTGGTTTCGAACTTTTTTTTTGGAATTTTTTTTTCAAAAAATGATACGTAATATGACCGGGAAGTTTGAAATATTTTTCAAAATTTCATCATACTGATGAACATGAACAAAGTCCTAGACATCAACGGTTTAATAGGATTGATATGATAGATATATCAACAAGTGCCTGTTAAGTGAGGTGGTGCTAGGGTTGGATAGAACTGCGAAGTTAAGCGTGCTCGGGCTGGAGTAGTGTGAGGATGGGTGACCTTCTTGGAAGTTTGACCACTTAGTGCGATTTGACTTGAGATTAAGCGTATTGACCCGAGATTAAGCCATAGTGACCCGAGATTAAGAAAAAAAATAAAAAAATTGAAAAAATGGCGCACCGTGGGATATACTAATGGCGCACTCCCTGCTGCGCCATTAGTATCTGGTATACTAATGGCGCGCCCCTAATGGCGTGATGCTAGTGGCGCACTTGTAGTGCGCCATTAGTAGCCAAAACTGGTGCGCCACTAGCAGGCCTTTTCCTAGTGGTGCAAAGTGGACCTGCGGGTAAACAATAATCTCTCTTCTGCCCTGCCACGCTTCCTTTTATACTAATGGCGCACCCCTAATGGCGTGATGCTAGTGGCGCACTTGTAGTGCGCCATTAGTAGCCAAAACTGGTGCGCCACTAGCAGGCCTTTTCCTAGTGGTGCAAAGTGGACCTGCGGGTAAACAATAATCTCTCTTCTGCCCTGCCACGCTTCCTTTTCCCGCTACCATTATCAGGATGGTTTGTTGGTGTAATATGCCTGACCTTCTCTAATTCCACTTGCAACTCATCGGCGATGAGCCTCTTTGGCGCATCACGGTTTTCATGCTTTGGATTGAACACATGTCTTCGGTATTTTCTAGAATGCGGCTTGTCCTTGGCAAGGAAACGGCGGTGTCCAATGTAACAGATCTTGCTATGTATTGTGTATGACAGCAGATTCCTGTCACAGCGAACACATGCATTGTAACCATGTGTCGTTCGCCCTGACATAGTGCCCAAAGCCAGATAATCATGATGCACCAAATTATAATAGCACGCAGAAAGAAATCAGCTGGTGGGCTGCTATATAGGTCTCGAGTGAGAACACCCGTCCATAGCTGTTGAAGTTCCTCCACAAGAGGCTCCATGAACAAATCAAAATCCTTTCCAGGACTTTTTGGACCTGGGATGAGCAAGGCCATCATGTAGTTTGATTCTTTGGTGCAGACATTTCGAGGCATGTTGTAAGGGATAACAAGCACTGGCCACATGCTATATGTGGCGCTCTGGTGGCCAAATGGGTTAAATCCATCTGAAGCTAAGCCAAGTCTAATGTTTCTCGGGTCAGCAGCAAACTTTTGTGTTTCTGATGGAAGCTTTTCCAATCACTACCATGTGATGAATGGCTCATTACATTCTGATCTTTGTACTCCTGGTTCCTAGAATGCCACAGTACATCCTCTCTTGTTTCAGCATCATGAAACAACCTCCGCAATCTTGGTGTAATTGGAAAATGTCTCAGAACATTATGAGGAATCAAATGGCGCTCCCACCCACCCACCGGCAACTCCTCCCGGCGATTTTCCCGCTCCTCCGGCAACATCTAGATCTTCTCCGCGCATTGGATTTGGATTTCTCTCCTCTCTCTTGGGACCCCATCTTCTATGGGTTCTGATGGCGGTGCAACTCTGGATCTGGATTTTTCTCGTGGTGTGGCTTTTGCTGATGAGGTTTTTAGATCTTCTGGTCTTTCGATCCACCCTTTGGATGGATCACGTCCTTTCGTCCTGGTGGTCTCTTTCACACCCACCCACCCACCGGCGACTCCTCCCGGCGATCTTCCCGCTCCTCCGGCAACATCTAGATCTTCTCCGTGCATTGGATTTGCATTTCTCTCCTCTCTCCTGGGACCCCATCTTCTATGGGTTCTGATGGCGGTGCAACTCTGGATCTGGATTTTTCTCGTGGTGTGGCTTTTGCTGATGAGGTTTTTAGATCTTCTGGTCTTTTGATCCACCCTTTCGATGGATCACGTCCTTTCGTCTTGGTGGTCTCTTTCAGTCGGCATGATTTCCGGCTTGATGAAGATTCTGTGGCTGCGGCGCTTGAGGCAGCTCTAGGGGGTTCTGCAATTGATCTCATGGTGACATATATCAAGGATAAGGTTTTCTCATTTGTGGTGTCATGCAAGGAGGTTGGTTTTCATATTGTTGATTCACGCTCTTACGCTCTCTCTCAATTCAAATGTTATTTTCATCTCTGGGGCAATGGTGGGCCAAATTGGTGGCGTGAGTTTTTGATCTGGAAAAAGGAGTGTGATGCGGAGTGGATCCTTATTAGCCCTTCTAAGCGGCGTGCTACTCTTGGTATGTTGGCTATGCATAAGCCTCCTGTCAAGTCTGCGATCAGATCTGGTAATTCTACCCGCAAAAGGCTTTCATTTGCCACGTTCCAGAACTATGATGCGTGCAAGGGTTATCGTTATCCGGCTACTCAGAATTGTCTTGATTTAGCTTCTATGTCTAGTTATGATCTCCCCCCCGAGGAACGTGTACTCATTCACCCCCCGCCGCCGGTGGAGCTTCAGTGGACGGTTGCCTCGCCATCGATCACTTTTGGCACGGTCGTTCCTATTCGATCGTCTTCCCAGGAACCCCTGGCTCCATCTCCGGCGCGTTCTTCGGGCGGGTTCGCTAATGATTCAAATGCTGCCATGTTGGGCTCTTCGGACTCGGTTGTCACTGGTCCTTCGCCCACCTGCCTCCCCAGGCCAAGATTCTCTCCGTCGAGCGGCAGCCCAATTCCTGTGGAGCCCAGTTCTCCTATTGCTGCCCTTTCTCCAGTTGGGCCTGTTAGCCCTCCAATGATGGCTATTCCTTCCACGCAAGAGGCTCAAGATGCTTTTGAGACCATGGTCAATGACATGGTGGACCAAGTGCTTACGTGTTCTCGTTGCTCCTTGGGGGGCCACCTGTCTGTCAGCTGCCCCTCCTCCGTTGGATGTTTGGCTTGTGGGGATCCTGGTCATTCTAGGAAGGACTGTGAGTATATTGCGATTGAAAAAGGTTTGTGTTGGAAACGGAAGCGTCCCGTTATCTCGGATAGGCCGGTCTCTCCTTCCTGCGTTGGGAAGCACGCGCTGCTGCCACCCTTGCAGGCCTGCCCTATCACATCACCATTAACCAGCCTGCCGTCTTGTGCTCCTCACACCCCAACCAGTCCGCCTCCTCCGACGGCCCCGCTTCCTTCCTCGCCACCGCCCATGGCTAACTTCACCCTGGATCCGCAGCGCTATGTGCTGGTGGGCCATCACATCATCGACGGAGGTGTTCATCGTCTTCCTCGTACTTTCTTCTTGCCTCCATCGCCCATTGTTCATTCGCATGAGACCTTCATGATCACTGAGGTTATGCCGGCTCCACCTTTGGCTCAGATGGGTCAGGTACGTGAGTAGGTGGTTGAGCTTATCAATCACATGGGTTTTCATGTCCGTTCTGCTCAACCTTGGATTTCTGGAGTGGGTCTGTTTGAGGTCAGAGATGCTGGTGAGAGTTTTGTTTTGATTTGACTACCTCCTCAAGATCTTGGTCAGGATAGATTTGTTCACTTTATGAAGCATGACCATGGTGAGGGTTTTCGTGGGGTTCAAGGTTTCTGTGAAGGCTGTTTAATGTTTTTGGGTGTCCCCTTGACCTGTGTACTACTGAGAATCTGCGCGCTGCTGTTAATACTTTTGGAAAATTCCACCATTGGATTAGTGATGATCCGTATCTTGTCAGATCTGTCGTCTTTGCCTCCTTCCCTGAGGACATCTTGGTTCCTAGGGACGTGGTGTTCTCTGATTATGCAGCCTGGGATGGTGCTAAAGTTTCTTGGACTGCACCCCGCTATATACTTGGAGCCAATTTTGCAGAGCAAATGCCGCAAGATGAAGATCCCATGCCAATTGACGGCAATCCTCACCCCTGCTTGGGCACTTAATTCATGAAGACAATCTTTTTGCTCTTCCTCCATATCCTGCTCTCGGGTGGAATGACGTGCCGCCGCCTCCGCCTCCTATGGATGATCTCAATCAGGGTGGTGGCTGGGGTTGGCATGCCAATGACCAGGTTGCCCAGGATGATCCGGTTCAAGCTGAGCTGGTTCCTGATCAGGAGTCTATGGTCATTAACCAGCAGGATTTCTCGGGCTCTATTAACTAGTCAGATAGTCAAGTTCAGGTTGCTCCTCCTATGCATGATCAGTTAAATGCTGCGGTGATTGTGGAAGACCCTCCAGCTGTGGTTGTTGAGGCTGATCAGTTGCCTCCTGTTGTTATTGGCAATGATGTTCTGGTTGCTCAGCTTGATGTTGCACCAGTGATGCCAGGTTTCGTTGATGGTGATCTTCAGATTGGCGTTCAGCCTGCTGTTGCTGTGGATGAAAATGTCCTTCAGATTGATGTACAACCTGTTGATCCTGATGCCTTGGCTATAGTGTCGTACCAGCCACCTGTGTTGCCGCAGCAAGATCTTGTTGTTGGACGTGCGCATGTTGTTTATGGCCCACCTCTGCCTCCTGAGATGGCCTAGAGAAGGACTTTTGATACTCTTTTGGGTCGTTGCTCTACTCTCCAGGTTCCAAAGCCGGTTTTTCAGTCTTCGTTTGGGCCCATGGTCCTTTCTAAGAGATCGTGGTCTCTGGCTTTTGAGCAGGTTAACTGGGTTTCTGATATCATTAGTGATGATTCTGTCAGCATGGTTGCCCCTTTGTCCACTTCCTCACCTCCCAGGGGACTTGCTCGTGCTTTGTTTTCTGACAGCCAACTGGAGTTGGAGCATGACCTCGGCCTGCAGTTTGCTTCTGCCTCTGATGAGCAGTTCTCCTTTTATGCTTCCTCTTCGAAAAAGAAGAAAGTCTCCAAGCGTGATCGTCCTCCCTTTGTGGATTCTGAACTGCGCCGCTGCACTCGTAGCTCTGCAAGGAGGGATGGATTCAAGCCAGTGCTTCAAGCCTTGCTAATGTCTGAACCTAAGAAGAAGAAACCTCGTTCGAAGCCTCTGACGGATGATGATCATGCTTGTCGTGCGCCCCCTGTGCCACCACCAACACCTCTTCGTCATATTCAGCAAATTGGAGCGGACCTGGGTATCTCTGCTGAAAAGCTCACTGTGGATGCGCTTATGGCGGATCCCTGCTCTGCGAAGGACAAATCTTCCGATGTTTAGTTCGGGCTGTGCAAGCTGGGTGTGGTCGACCCATAACCGGACTAGTTATCGTAGGTTTTATTTATGTCCTTTGTTTCTGGGATTTGTATGCGTTCGCTGTCTTTGCAAACTTCTTTTGTTCGGCTGTGCTGCATGTCTAAACTGCTGTTTTATGGATGTTGTTAAACCTGTAAACGCTATGTTTTATGGATATTTGGTCTACTAGAAGTTGGCGTCTTATGTGTTGTAATGTTCGGGGTCTAAATTCTGATGACCGTCAGCATGCTGTTCGTAACAAGGTGGATGAAAGTCTGGCTTCTGTTGTCTGTCTACAGGAGACGAAAGTGGAGTGTATTGACTCCAGAACTGTCAGAAAATTTTTCCCTCGTTGTTTCGATTCGTTTGTTTATAGTCCTTCTGTTGGTGCTTCGGGGGGCATTGTTGTGCTGTGGAACTCCTCTGTCCTTACAGGGAGATTAATTGAGGTCAAGCAGTTTGGCATTGTTGTCAATTTATCTCCAACCATAACAATGAGCAATGGACGTTGGTCAATGTTTACGGGCCGTGTCGTGGCCAGGCTAGGGATGATTTTGTGGACTGGCTCTATAACCTATCCATCCCAGACTCTGAAAATTGGCTTGTTTTGGGAGATTTTAATTTTATTAGATCAACTGAGAACAGAAATCTTCCTGGTGGGGATGCTAATGATATCTTCATTTTTAATGAGATTATTGGGCACCTTGGCTTGCTTGAGTTACCTATTAAGGGGAGATCCTACACTTGGTCAAATATGCAGCATAATCCTCTTCTCCAGCAGCTTGACTGGTTTTTCACTTCTGCAAATTGGATCACTTGCTACCCCTCCACCCAGTTGTTGCCCCTTGCCAGGACTGCTTCGAATCATGTGCCTTGTGTTGTGGCTATCAACACTTCTATCCCTAAGTGTAATATTTTTCGTTTTGAAAATTACTGGGTGGAACTGCAGGGTTTTATGGACTGTGGGTCTGCTTCATGGTCTTCTGCTTCCAGCAAAACCCACATCACGGCTAAAATTGCTGACAAGTTTAAATCTTGAGGAGGGATCTTAAGAGTTGGCACATGAACGTATCCAAAATGAAATTATTAATTGCTAAATGTAACAGGGTTGTTCTCATTCTGGATTGCTTGGAGGAGTTGAGGCCTCTTTATAGGCATGAGTTTAACTTTCGTAATCTGGTTAAGCTGCATTTGGAGCATCTTCTGCACCTTCAGTTTCTGTATTGGAAGAAGAGGTGCACTATAAGATCTATTAAAGTGGGTGAGGAGAACACTAAATTTTTTTATGCTCTGGCTTTTGAAAGATATAGGCATAAATCCATTGCTTCTTTGTGGTTGGAAGATGGTACAGTTGTTTCTGATCATGAGCAAATGGCTGCTGCTCTCTGGCAAAATTTCAAAAACAGGATGGGCACTAGTCATGGTGTTGAAATGTCTTTTGATCTCTCCTCAATCCTGCACAGAGTGGAGGGCCTTGATTCCCTGACTAAGATGTTCTCCAAGGAGGAGATGGATAATACTGTTAAGAGCATGCCCATTGATAAGTCCCCTGGGCCAGATGGCTTTAATGGGCTGTTTTTCAAAAAGTGTTGGCCCATAATCAGTAAGGATTTCTATGAGTTGGCTTCTGCTTTTCATGAGGGGTCTGTTAATCTGGAGAACATCAACAATTCATATATCACCCTGGTTCCTAAGAAAAGATCTCCTGAAACTATTAATGATTTTAGACCTATCTCTCTTACTGGTATGGGAGTAAAATTTCTTTCAAAGATGGCTGCCAACAGATTGCAGTTGGATATTATAAGATGTTTGCATAAAAAGCAATATGGTTTTATCAAATCCAGAACCATTCAGGACTGTGTTGCTTAGACCTTGGAGTACCTGCACCAATGCCATCAGTCAAAAAGGCCTATTATCATTCTCAAGCTGGATTTTGAGAAAGCTTTTGATTCAATTGAATATGAGGCTATTTTCCAAATTTTGAGGCACAAGGGCTTTAATGATAAGTGGATTTCCTGGGTTAAACAATTCTTTGCTTCTGGAACCTCTTCTGTACTACTTAATGGAGTACCTGGGAAACAATTTGCTTGCAAGAAGGGGGTTAGGCAGGGTGACCCTCTTTCACCTCTTCTGTTTGCCATTGCTACAGATCTGTTGCAGTCAGTTGTGAATGATATGCATCGTAAAGGGCTCTTACAGCTTCCTATTCCCTGCCATGATAAGGATTACCCAATTATCCAGTATGCTGATGACACCCTCATTATTATGCCTGCTGAGGAATCTCAATTGCTTTCCTTGAAGAAAATGTTGCTTCTCTTCTCAAAGTCCACTGGGTTGCATGTCAACTATCATAAGTCATCTATGCTTCCTATTAATGTGGATTCAGTGGAGATTGCTAGACTAGCTGCAGTCTTTGGTTGGGAGGTTGGCACTCTTCCTTTTACTTATCTTGGGCTCCCTATGGGAATTACCAAACCCAAGATCTTGGACTTAATGCCTCTGGTTGATAGTATGGAGAGGAAACTTTCTGTCAGCTCTTCTTTCCTTGCTCATGGCGGAAGGCTGCAGTACCTGATCTCTGCCCTCTCTTCTGTGCCAATTTTTTTCCTGTGTAGTCTGGACTTGCCTGCTGGTATTTTAAAGTAGTTGGAGAGAATACAAAGGCCGTGCCTTTGGAGGAAGTATGGGCAAGATTTTGGTCAGTCTCTGGCTGCTTGGGGTTTGGTTTGCCGGCCCAAAAACAAAGGTGACCTGGGTATTTTGAATCTGAAGCTGTAGAATGAGGCTCTGCTTCTCAAACATGCTAGCAAATTTTACAATAAAGTTGATGTGCCCTGGGTCCAACTCATTTGGAATACTTACTACCATGGCAGAGTTCCTCATGCTACCATCATTTGTGGCTCCTTGTGGTGGAGAGATATATGCAAGTTAATGGATAAGTTCAGGATGGTCAGTGCAGTGCATGTTAACAAGGGTGACACTGTTTTGTTCTGGTCTGATTCTTGGTCCTTGGGGGACACTAGTATCCCTCTTGAACAAAGGTTTGCCAGGCTTTTTTCATTTGCCATTGATCCCCTTATCTCTGCTACTGAGGTTTTTGACTTGACTGAGCTCACTTCCTTATTTCATTTACCTCTCTCTAAGAGAGCTTTTGGAGAGCTGCAGTCTTTGCAAAACCTACTTCTGCATTCAAAGCATAACCTTCAGTTGAATGATACATGGGTATGGAAAGAGGATGGCAAGGGTTATTCTGCCAAGAAATATTACTCCTTCTTGCATAAGCACATTGTGTCCAACCCAATTTTATCCTAGATTTGGGCTAGTTGTTGCACTATGAGAATCAAGTTCTTTGCCTGGATGTTGATCATGGATCGGCCAAACACTCAGGATATGCTGGAAAGAAGGCACTGGAATGTATCTGATTCAAACCTTTGTGTACTCTGTCCCACACACACCAAGGAGGATAGAGATCACCTATTCTTTCAATGTAACTTTAGTTGCAGGGTTTGGAATTATCTTCAAATCAATTGGATGGCTGGAGATGATATGATTGCCATTGCTTATCATGCTAGAAGGGATTTTGGCAAGCCTTTCTTCTCTGAAGTGGTTTTTCTAGCATGCTGGAACATCTGGAATGTTAGGAATGATAGGGTTTTCAGGAATATTAGGCCTTCTTTTCGTAGGTGGAGGTCTTCTTTTATTTTTTACATTTCCCTCTTGGTTCATAGGATTAAGCCTAAGTTCAAAGAGGAACTACTTAGATGGATCTCTTTTTTGCCACCTTGAGGTTAGCATGTTGTTTTTTCCTCTTTTTCCTTTTTGGGTCTCTTGGACCTTGTAAGTTGTGTACATATGTAATCTTTTTATGGGAGGAATAAAATTGTTGTGGGGTCCATACCCTACAGTTTCAGGTCAAAAAAAACATTATGAGGAATCCTCTTCGCAGCATCGCCATCTTTCCATCTTGATGATTTGCATTTCGGGCATTCACTTAAGTTGTCATAATCCTTCTGGAACAGAACACAATTATTCTTACAAACATGGATCATATCATATCCAATTCCAACTGCACGAAGGAAATTCTTCATTTTACTGTAGGTGTGTGGCAGCTCAGGCGCATCTGGTAAAGCTTTGCGGAAAGCAGCCAACATCGCATCGAATGATTTGTTGGTCATCCGCTCAGATGTTTTCACCTGAAGAAAGGTGACCATAGCTGAGAATACGGACAGCTTATTTGCGGGGGTGATAGCCACGTTGCATTGTTCCAACATGCGGGCCCACCGTTTTTCTTCTGCAGGTGAAAGTTCACGGAATGCACGAGCATTTCATAGCATTGTTTCAATGTTCGTCAAACTCACTGTCAGCGTTCTGAGAACGGGGGTCCCCAGAACTTGCCTACCTGCGGCCCGCGGCGTGGTTAAGCCAGCAGGCCGTACGACCCATCTTCATCAACAAGGTATCCAAGACCGTCGCGAGGGGCCAAGCCTCGCCAGGCGGACGACACAAGGCCTCCTCAGGAGTGGCCTAGTCAGGCAGGCTCACGAGGAGCAGAGATATCAAGGTGGGGCAAACCTCACGAGGCTCTCGTGACGTGAGCCATGACGATCGACGCCTGGAGGGCGCCAGGCGGGCACCAGCGCATGCAGCGTCCTTGTTTCCTCTTTGGTGCTAAGGAAGCCAGCGCAGGCGAGGAGTACCGAGGGATCAGGCAAAGGTTGCCATATCGGTGCAACAAGACCAAGACCAGGAGGACGGCAAGACAGAGGTCATCATGGAGCCCAAGACGGCGTCACCACCAGAGCCTTTTGCAGGCGAAGACCACTTTTGTCAGGATAGCTTGACTAGCTGTCCCTGCTCCCTTCCCGCTCAATATTTGGGAAGTGGACCAGAGCCTATACAAGTAAAGCTAGCCACCACAGTAGGGGCATCTCATCTCGGCTGGATCTCATTTGATCAGATCGAGCAGTTCACCCAGCTCACCCGCTAAGTCACCAAGCACAAGAACACCTCAACCTCAGGAGGTTGTTCTTCCCTCTGTACTGTTCATCATCAGACCAAGAGGCAATCCACCACCACCACATTGGAGTAGGGTATTACACCACAACGGTGGCCCGAACCAGTATAAATCACGTGTCTCTCTGCGTTGTGAGTTCGTCGAGTTCGTCCGCGAGATCTTAGCGAGCTAGGGCGTAGATCGGTAGGAGCGAAAGACTTCGCACGCACCCCAGTGTTCGAACCTTAAGGGTTTGCCGGAACCCCACATCCGACATTTGGCGCGCCAGGTAGGGGTGCACCGGAGCTTCTTCTCCGCCAATCGACTTGCCGACGTTCCACGGTCAAGATGTCCGGCGACCCAAGAGCTGACTCCGACCGCTGGGCAGCCTGGCCGGCCCGGGCGACGACACCCGCTCATGCAGACCTCGACCCCGCGCTCCAGGCGGCGCGGGCGTCTTCCAATGCTGCGGGGCGCGGGCGGCGCGGCCAGGCGTCGTCCACCCCCACTCCACGATAGGTACGAGCCGCTGCAAGGGCAGCAAGCCACGCCGCGGGAACGGCGCCGCACTCGCGGCGAGAGCAGGCGAACATGCGGGCAGCACTCACCGTGGCAAGGGAGCTGCTGCGGTGTCTGCTGATGGAGAGCGGCCGGGACGCACTGCTGGAACGCGTTGCCGAGCTGCTGGACGTGGCGGCCTCGGGAGCACCGCCTTTCTATCATCAGCTTCCTCCTCAGGCCGCTACAGGGATTCACGGCGGGCCACGCCGCCACCACGCGCCGTCAGGTGCGCCAGGGGGCTTCGTCAACACCAGCATGGCCGGCGGCACCGGGGGCTCTGCCGCCCCCATACTGCCCGCAACAAGCATGAGCACAAGTGTCGCCTCCCATGGCCCAAGTGGGGTGCCGCACTATCACCCTCGGGACGCCATGCTGGGCCGGGCAACATGGAGTGTGGGTCACTACGGCGAGGTGTTCGGGGTAACAGCCCCGGAAGCCTACGTGCCCCGCATGACGGACCAGGAGTACACACCAGAGGACGACCCCGGCTCATTCATTGGAGAAGATTGGCAAGAAGGGACGCTCGGAGTCGAAGCCTTCTAGGAGCCGCCGGGGAACCGCCACGACCGCGTGTGCGACGACCACTACAGGGTACCCCTAATCCCTCAGGAGCAAGCTTACGCTAACCATGAGTCGCAGGAGGAACAGATCACCACAACGGCCGGTGGCCCAAACTCGAGGGCCTCCCTGCCGGCAGGAGGATCGCATTGGGGGTTGCAGGAGAGGGGTCGGGAGCCAGGCCCCTCCCAACGGCGCGCGAAGCCAGGGGACACCCGGAGGTAGACCCTCTGCCGGGGAGGCTTCGACGACCCTTCCCCCGGCAGAGGACCTGTGGTCGCCGAGGGCTCCGCTGGCGTCCCCTTTCCCTCTTTTGTGTCGTCCTAGTAACCGGTCGGCTCAAAGGAGGTCAAGGGTGGCGCAAGGCGGGGCCCTCGTATGGCGATATGAAGCAAGGCCGGTACCTGTGAAGAAGGCCCAATGCCTGTGAAGCTCGCCGCCCGTGACACTCTCACATAATAATGAGTTGGGGCAGTACACGCCCCGGAGTCTCAGGAGCACCGGCCTCAGGCCCTGGGGCTCCCTCCCACACCTAGTGGCAGCACTTAGCTCCGCACTGGTGAGAAGACTTGAAGACCGGAAGACTAGACTAGGTCCCGGACGCGGCCTTTTGCTTTGGATCTCTCTTTCTGTAGCTTTGCTTTCTGGATCTGGATTTAAGTTGAAGCCGAATTTTTATCGATGCGCGCGGGGGTGCCTTTTCTCGTTCGAGCAATTTCTTGCCTTCTGGATCTCGTTTTGTCTGGGACTCATGTCCGTCGCCTTCCCCTCACGATCTCCTCGCGAGCTGGACCGCATGAAGCGCACGCTCACCGAGCGCGCGCCAGCGCTGCAGCTGGTGCTCACCTCTTGCGGGGCCCCTTCAGATGGGGCGATAAGCTCTGCAGGATTCTCAGAAACTCGCCGCTTCACGACCCAGCTCGAAGCTGGAGCTCACTAAGGTATACCACGACGGAAAACTCGCCCCCGGGTTCATGAGTTCACGAGGACACATACTCACATCGCATAGGAAAGTGAAAACTGCAATTTACTTACATGAGGGGCTCCCCCTCTCAAAATGCTCTTACAAGTTTTCCAAGGGCCACGCCCGAGTTTTGTGAAACTACAGGAGAACATGGGATCAGCCAGAAATGTCACTCGCTACATCACCCACGGACGCGTCACTCGCGTCGTCATCATCTTCGTCGGCATCGTCGCCGCCGTCGGCGACGCCCCCATCACCGTCGTCAACCACGTCGCCTTCGTCTGCGACGACCACCACCTCGTCGTCCTCCGAAGTGAAGGCCCTGACCAACGCATCCACATTGTCCTCAACCCAACATGCCAGGTCGCCCCGGACGGCCGTGGGTACGGGGGCGATGCCGGTGTCGAAATCAAAGTTGGGGTCGGCATTCTCAAGGTGGCTGAAGAGACGGGAGAAAGCGCGCTCAAGCAGGCCACGACCCCTTTCCTCCACAAGCTGGCGAGCTCTGGCAGATCGAGCCTCCAGGCGCGTCACCACCTCGGTGAAGAAGGTCAGCTGGCTAGCGTAGTCATTCGAGTGAGGGGCCGGTGCATCCTCGTTGCAAATATGGCCCAGGGCGGTATTGGCACTATTCCGGAGATCCTGAAGCATAGGGGCATGCTCGCGCTACAGCATTCGTCGTTGGAGCACTTCCTCCGTGTTTTGCCGTGCGACGGCCTCAGCGTCATTGAAAGTGCATTATATCGACTAGAGGGGGGTGAATAGGCGATTTTTATGAATTATTCATAGAGGAATTTGCAGGTGAGGAAATTCCTTAATGAAGAACTACTTGCAGCGGAATAAGTACTCAAAAGTATGCATAGCAGAGCACAAGCATGGTCATCATGATGAAATGAAGACAAGCACAGAGTACAGAAAGCGTAAACACGGGATAACACAGGAGGAAAACAAACAGACTGAAGAAATTGAACTGAGGAAATTGAGAAAGCCTTCAGTCAAAGTCTTCAAACACAGATATGAATAGCACACAACACAGTAATGAGGAAATGAAAGAGTTGAGGAAATAGAACCAGTAATCTTGGTGAAGACAATGGTTTGGTAGACCAGTTCCAACTACTGTCTCAGTTGTACATCTGGTTGGAGCGGCTAGGTATTTAAACCTGAGGACACACAGTCCCGGACACACAATCCTCACCATATTCTCCATGAACTAAGGTCACACAGACGTCGTCCAATCACTCGTGGTAAGTCTTCAGGTGACTTCCGAGCCTTCACAAACTCGGTCACTCGGCGATCCACAATTTCCTCTTGGATGCCCTAGACCATGACGCCTAACCGTCTGGAAGAAGCACAGTCTTCAAAGGTAACAAGCATCGGATCCACGCAGGATCAATCTCTTAAGTGCTGCTCAATCACTTTGGGTTTGTAGGTGTTTGGGTTTGGGTTTTCCTCACTTGATGATTTTCACTCAAAAGTCCTCGGAGGATGGGATGCTCTCAAATGACAAGTGTCAGTTTCTCTCGGAGCAGCCAACTAGCTAGTGGTTGTAGGGGCGACTATTTATAGCCTAGGGAGCAGCCCGGCATGATAAGACATAAATGCCCTTCAATGATATGACCGTTAGGTGGATAAGATATTTTGGGACAGCTGGCGCGTAGCACAGCAACGGTCGGAAATTTGAGTATCAAATTCCTCAGGGCTATCATGTTCCTCACTGTGTAGGCAATTCGCACTGGCGAATTCCTAACTCCTCAGTCAGAACAAATTCTTCAGAGACCAGAAGAACTTCGTCTCTGTCACTGAAGAATATGACGGAACTGTATGAGATTTCCAATGGCTTCACTCGAAGGGATTGGTAGGTGTAGGATTTTGAGTTGAGCATCACATGGAAATTTTTCCTTAGTATTTCCTCGACCCCCTTTAACAGTACGGTGTTTCCTATGACTCAAGAAAGGGAAAATGAAACTACGAAAACAAAGTCTTCACGCTTCATGTTCCTCAAATGAATACCAAGTCTTCAAGGTCACACCAATTTCTTCACTTTCAAAGTCTTCAGAAAGTCTTCAGAAATCCAAAGTCTTCAGTTAAAGAACTCCATTTTTAGGGGTTGACTTTCTCTGTAAATATCCAACTCCTCATGGACTTATAGACCTGTGGACACTCATAAACACATTAGTCCCTTAACCTATAAGTCTTCAATACACCAAAATCACTAAGGGGCACTAGATGCACTTACAATCTCCCCCTTTTTGGTGATTGATGACAATATAGGTTAAGTTTTCAACGGGGATAAACATATGAAGTGTAAATACTGATATTGAGGAATTTGATTGCAAGATATAGAAGAACTCCCCCTGAAAATGTGCATAGTGAGGAATTTGCTTTTGAAGCAATGCACACTTGAAGAGTTGAATCATGGAGATCTCCCCCTATATCTTGTAATTCATACACGCATTTGACATAATATATGAAGAATTTGAAATGCATGATGAAATATGGTGACTGATGTAATTCAGCATGCGTGCAATAACATTAACGAGGAATAAGCATGCAGAAGAAACAGCAAAAGTATCAGGCCACCATAGAGTTTAAGTTTACAACTCGATCCAACAAAGTCATCAGAAGAACGAGAGTTGTAACTTAGAAAACACGCCCATATAAGATAGACCCGCTTGAAGACTAACTCAGATTTCTCCCCCTTTGTTATCCAATGACCAAAAGGTTCGAAAATGAGGACTAACGCCCCTGAAGAATATCAAGTTGATGAAGGAGCGCACACGTTGTTGGGGTCGTTTGGTGATGTAGGGCCTGCCGCAGTGTCGTCCAAGTCTTCATGTTCATCAGTGTCACGTGATGAAGAATAGGAGCTGGCCACCAAGGAAGGAACCTTGACCTTCTTGTACTTCTTCGGAGGAGGTGCAACCCAGTCAAAATCTTCCTTGAGACCCATTTTCTTCAGATCTTCTTCACCATATATGTGCGACAGAACAGCCCAGGTGCGGTTGAGGGTTTCATGAAGGTAGTAATGGTTTTTCTTCAATGCATTGTGGGTAGCAGTCATGTTGTGAAGAATTGAACCAAACTGACGCTTGACCCATTTGTGATTGCGATCAACCTTCTGGTGAAGACTGAGGAGAAGCTCACGGTCAGTCATCACCATGGGAGCTGTGCCTTGAGTATTTTGCTTGGGTGCATTGGCGGCAGAGTCATGGGTGGCAGAGTCATCATTGGTGGAGTAGGATGCAGCCTTGCGAAATTGACCATCCAATGGATGAATGCCTTCATCAATAACAGCAGTAGCCTTGCCCTTTTCATCAGCTGAGGAAAATGTCCGTTTGAGGACTTCAATCGGGGGCAAGTAGCTGAAGTGGTTCAGTGTATCAGCTTTGTAGTTGAGTGAAGACCTTGTTCTGATGAATCTCATAATCCATGGAGCATAAGGCTTCAACTCAAACGGTGACATTGCGACATTGGCCAGAGTCCTCATGAAGAAATCATGGAAGTTGACGGGTACGCCATGAATGATATTGAAAAGCAGATTCTTCATGATGCCAACGACTTCTTCATTCGAGTCGTGGCCCTTGATAGGACTCAATGTCTTCATCAGGATGCGATAGACAGTCTGAGGCACATATAACAATTCCTTCACAAGGAATTTTGTTCGTGGGGCCTGACCTGGCTTCAATGGCTTCATCAGCACTTGCATATAGTGATCGGTAAGCTCAGGTTCACTGTAGACGCAACAAGCAGCTTCAAGGGGAGGACTGAGAGGCAAAGCACGAAGCAATTCAGTAGCTGGTGCCTTGTAGTGAGTATTTTCACACATCCAGTCCAGCACCCATGAATTCACATCTTCAGAGTCTCCGGTGATGTGCAGAGTTGCATAAAATTGAAGAATGAGCTCTTCATTCCAATCACATATATTAGTGCAGAAATTTAACAGTCCAGCGTCGTAAAGAACACTGAGGACTGGCACAAAGCACGGCAGAGATTCCATATCCACGTGAGGAATGTGCTCATGATCGAAGACTTTGTCTTTGTTGAACAGCACTGAGGAATAAAAAAATTCCTGGCTGGCAGTCCAGAAACGCCTCTTCCTAATGCGAGCAGAGTCATAGGGGTTGTAGTCTGTGAAGAATACGTGCTCGCCGAAGAAATCATCAGCCTTGAATTTTTGCTTCCTTGAGAATGGATCCTTTGGCTTGGGCAGAGGAGTGTCAGTGAGTTGCATCACAACCTCAGGAATCGCAATCTCAGGTTCTTCAGGCTGAGGAATTTCTGGTTCCTCTTCAGTGGCAGTCTGGGTCTTCAATTCTTCATTTTCATTTTCTTCAGCACTAGCGGCTAGAATGTCTTCATGAGCTTCATCAGATCGCATTTGAACTGTAGTTGCTGGGGACTGAGGAATTTGTTGCAATGGTGTGAAGAGTGGAGAGTTGGGGTGCTGACTTTCCCAAAAGTCATCATTCATCACTGGTGTGTTACAGCCAATGTCCACATCTTCATCTTCCGTTTCTTCAACGCCAGCCTCTTCAGCAGTAAACTAAGGCATAGGTGAGGAGACTGTGGGGGTTGAAGGGATTTTATCCACTTCAATTTCTTCATCCATCTGCTCTGACGAAGCAGCAGAAGGACTGTCTTCATCAGGTCCGCTAGGGATCACATATTCTTCATCAAAAGGTACGATTTCCTTTGATGGCATGGAGGAAACAGGAACAACATCAATTGGATTAGCAAATGAGCTTGTCAATTTCTTCATCTTCTTCGGTGCTGAAGAATCTGAGGGAGCTGATGCTTTCCTCTTCTTCACTGCTGCACGCTCTGCAGCCTTGGTCTTCTTCACATCTGATGCAGATGAAAGGATTGGAGTTGGAGTTGGCGCAGGAGGAGCAGAGGAATGTGGTTGATTTTCTTCAGGCGCACCACTAGTGGATGCCCTGGCAATTTCATCAGCGGCTGGAATGCAGTCATCAGCCTTGGAACTCACATTTTCTTCAGCAGCCTGATTGTCATCAGCGGTGCTGGCATGTTCTTCAGTTGGCTGAGCAGATGCTTAAGCCTGAGGAATTTCTTGTTGCGATGGGGCTGCAACATTGGATGTGAAGATCTTAGTCAGTGTAACAAACCTGACCTTGGCTCCTTTCCAATCAGCATAGTAAGCGCTGAAATCATCGCTGAGGACTTTGATTTCAGACTGGATCTTCACAAGTTCATCAGTTGTCATAGATACAACGCTGTTCTTCAGGAATTTCTCCTTCCTGTACTGCGCTTTCTTGAGCTGCCTGGCCTTCTCAAATTTCCATTTCTCTTCTTGGATGAAGGCAGTCAGCATATGACTTCGGCCAGGACTCAGCTTGAAGTCATGCATAGGAGTGTTTGGGTCCTTGTGCCAGAGATCAATGTAATCGAGGATCAACTTTGGATCCAAAAGCAGAGGCACATTTGTGCCCTTGGCTCGAGCGGCCCTGACTTGCCTATCTCTGATGATTTCAGCAAGTTCTTCATCATCAGCTTCGTCTTCTTCAGACGACACTTGGAAGGCGACCTGCTTCTTGTGAGGACTTGGGCGAGAGCCTCGTCCAGCAGTGGTCTTTGTCTTTAGCAGAGAGGGTCCTGTTGAATAATTTGGTGCAACTGAGGAACTAGCTGAAGCTCCAGAGGCAATGGAGATGCCTGTAGTCCTTTGGCACGTGGCAAGATGCACAGGTGCTGAGGATTTGGTCGGAGGAGCTGAGGACTTTCGAGGAGCAGGAGCAGCGTGAGGAATTGGCCGTGAGGGCTTAGCTGAGGAACTTGGCTGTGAGGGCATTGAAGAAGAAGCACTAGACTTATGTGTAGGCTTCTTTGCCATGGATTTTTTCGGCCTTACAAAGGCCTCAGCAGCGGCAGCAGCAGAGTCTTCGTTGAATTTCCTCACTGCATCTTTGGCCTATTTGGCTAGCTTGGCCTGGCGCTTGGCCCATTCTTCAGGATAATCTTCACCACGCTTGAAGCTGGTGTGATCAGCTTCTTGGCCAGGTGCCAACGGAGGTCTTGAGCATGGAGGATTGAGTGCGAATTTCTTCATGTACTTGGGAGTCACATACCTGTACTCCCTCCACTCTCTTGCCCATCTCCTCTCTATCTTCTGAATGCACACCTTGCGCTTATTTTTATCCTCTTCAGGGGGTGTGCAGTACCCAACATAGATGTCCTCAGGGATTTCAAAGGCAGTGTTGATTTCAGGCCTCTTTCCTACTTTCTGTGGCTTCTTTCCGTCAGCCATTTTCTTCAGTTGAGGAATTTGAACAATTGAATTTTCTGAAGAAGTATGCAACTTTTCTTCGAGGAACGCTGTTGAGGATATAACCATTAGAGTCACCCGCCCAGGAGGGGCCGGGTTACGTCATAATGGTCGTCACGCGAAGCCCAGTACCAAACTTGAAGACGGCGGGTCAATAATGGGCTTAAGACCCGGAGATGGCTTAAGGCCCGTAGTGATAACCGCCGTTAGGGTGAAACTTGTAGTGTAAGGCAAGAATAGTTAAGAGTCCGAGCCGAACACTGTTATGAGCCGGCCGGGACTCTGAGAGTCGCTGGGTGTCAACCTCTATATATAAAGGGACGACCCGGCAGCGGTTTAGGGGGGAAGTAAGACTAAATCGATAACCAGGCAGGACGGTTTAGCTCCTGGTCGTCGAAACCCTAATCAATACCACCTCAACTGGACGTAGGCTTTTACCTTCACCGTAAGGGGCCGAACCAGTATAACCCTCGTGTTCCTTGTCCCGTTTAAACCCCTTTAAGCTTCCTAGCTGCGATGACTCCACGACTAAGTCCTTGCACGAGGACATCTGCCGTGACAATTCCACGACAGTTGGCGCCCACCGTGGGGCCAGCGCACTGTGGATTTGAGTTCTTGAAGGGCAGCTTCGAAGGGCTCAAGGGATATGCTGTGGGCCGGATGACCAAGAGTCATCGTGGCAAGCTCTACATCGACGATGCAAACTGGGGCCCCGATGCCGGCTCAATCGAGTACGGGTACCGGGTCCCCTTTGGCGGAATTCATGTCTTCATTGGCAAGATTGGTGAGCCGGGCCCTGAGCTGGATCTCTGCGCCGATCTCATCGAGACGGCTCAGCGTGCACGACCCGCCCGGGCTCTACCTGCCTTGAAGCATGCTTTCGTGGGATGTGTCCATGGAGGACTGTCTGAAGGATCTGGATCTGGTGATGAGACGGCTGCCGGCTTTGATGGCGAGTCGTCTATGGATGAGTCGAACTCGTTGTATCAACTTCAAGATGGCAGGCTCAGGGGTTGTTCCGATGGTGACAGCATTCCAGACCCCTTTGAGCCGCCGAGCCGGGTTGGAATCTTCATGGCCAGCGCACAACCTGTTCAAAACCCCGCCGCTGGGTCAGGAAGCCCTGTGCCCTCGCCGGCTCAGGTGTTGATGGATCTCACAGACAAGATGACGGTCTTGTTGACCGCTACGGTTGCCCCGGCGGATCAAGTTCAGCATGATGCAGAGGTGGCACAGTTAAAGTTGGATCTAGCAAAAGCCAAGGAGGATCTGGCGGCGGAAGGGATCAGGATGGCTGCAGAGAGGGCGGCTCTCGACGCCCAAACTCAGCTGGTCCAGGCACAATCCTTCCGGCTCACGATGGATCAAAACGCGTCCAATGAGGTCATGAGAAGGAGGCATCAAAAGGCCCAATCTCGACTCCCTCCGGTTTACGATCCTCGAAATCTCTTCAACACGCCTGGGGCAGGGCCTAGTAACCCGCCAGAGATCATAGTGCCCGAGGCTGGAACGCCAATTTAGCCCCATGTGATGGGACCTCCCCGGGTGAACCCTGCCCCGCCTCAGTATGTGCCAATACCACCGGGTCATTATGCCAACCCGTTGGAAAACATGGTCGCCGAGGCGGCGTGGCTGGCGGCTCTCCCAATTGATGGTGACTCTCCAACGGCGGTTGAAACCCGCCGGGTCAGAGAACTCCTTCAGACGGCTCTGGCGCAGCAAGAGGCATATTCTTATAACCGGGACAGGATTCATTCAACCCCTCGTCCAGGCCGGAGCCCGAGTTATAGCAGACACATGGTCTCAGCGACCGGCTCAAGTAATGTCCGACGCCATGACTTGCCTCCTGGCCACGGCCCGGCTCATAACGGAGCCTTTCACGCGGTTGACCAAGACAGAGCACGGCAAGAGGCGGAGCAGGTGCCTCAGTTGACGGCTTACCAGCCACCCCCGGCTTATCCGACGGCTTCCATCGACGTGGGTATACCTACGAGGACTGGATGTGTCCCTTGTCTGGTGCCGGCTCTCCGCAATGAACATCTGCCCAAGGATTTCAAAGGGCCTAGGAAGGTGCCTAATTACACGGCTGATTTACAACCCGGAGCCTGGATCGAGAGTTACGAGATGGCCATGGAGTTGCTGGAGGTCACCGAAGCGGCAATGGCCAAGTACTTCACCATGATGTTAGATGGGACTGCCCGCACTTGGTTGAAAGGGCTGCCACCGAATTCTATCGGGTCTTGGGCTGAGCTGAAAGCCCGGTTCATCCAAAATTTCAAAGATACCTATAGGCAGTCTATGTCAATTGTGGATTTGACTAACTGTAAACAGCAGGAGGGTGAGTCTACAACCCATTAGGTTCGCTGGGTCAAAGAGATAATACATTCATCTGATAAGATGGATGCCGGCTCTGCAGTCTTAATGTTGGAGCAGAATTGTCCTTTCCTGCCCCTGAAGATGATACTCGGGCGGCTCAAGCGCGATTGCAATGATATGGGTACGCTGATGGCGGCTCTCGTCAAGTACGCTGACTCTGATAGTACCAAGGACCCCGCGTCAGATGATGAAAGGACAGGGAAGGGAAAGAAGAACAGCAATGGCAAGGGTCCTCATCATAACCCGGCGAACCAAGGAGGTAGCAAGCGTAAGGCTGATGGCAGCATAGAGTTTGTGGCCAACGCCAGCTCACAGGGTAACAACCAGCGACGTTAGGGGAGGCCACCTCCCCGAGCCGGCGGGTCAGGCCCGACGCTTGAGCAGTTGTTGAATGAGCCTTGTCCAAGGCATGGCTCTAGGGAGAAGCCAGCTACTCATCTATGGAAAGATTGCGCAATCATGAAGGCCTTTAAGAATTCCAATGCCTTTAATGGCAACAATGGCTCGGGCGGCGGCTCAGGCGCCGTCGGCTTTCATGGCCCGGGCGGCGGCTCAAATTCCAATCTTCAGAATGTTCAAGGGGGCTTTAATCAGCAGTCCGACCAGGGTCATCAACACCAGCAGGGGGGATACCAGACTAATCCAAAGCAGCTTAATGGTGGACAGTATCATGTGTTTACCACCAGTCTGTGTAAGCAAGATCAGAAGCTTCATAAGAGGGCTGTGAATGCTGTTGAGCCGGCGGTTCCACGCTATTTAAGATGGTCTGAGCAGCCTATTGTGTGGAGTAGGGAAGATCACCCTCCCCGGGTTGATAATCCGGGTCACCTGGCTCTGGTGGTGGCTCCTCAGGTGGGGGGATACAAGTTCACTAAAGTGCTCATGGACGGAGGCAGCAGCATCAACATCCTCTATTATGATACCTTCCGTCGTATGGGGTTGATTGATAAGAACCTCAGCCAGTCCAATACTATTTTCCATGGTGTGGTGCGTGGTAAGTCGGCATATCCAGTTGGTAAGATCGAGCTGGAAGTGGCTTTTGGAGATGAGTACAACTACAGGGCGGAAAAATTAACCTTTGAGGTGGTTAAGATAAGAAGTCCGTATCATGCTATATTTGGGCGGCCGGCTTACGCCAAGTTCATGGCACGGCCGTGTTACGTGTATTTGCAGCTCAAGATGCTGGGTCACAATGGGACCATTACGGTTCATGGCAGCCGGAAGATAGCCTTGGAGTGTGAGGAAGGTGACGCGGCTTATGCAGAATCTGTTTGTGCAACGGAGGAGTTGAAGTTTTACAAGGACAATGTTGACCCGGCAGATATGACATCTCTGAAAAAGCCGACCACGGAGCATGAGCCGGCAATGAAATTTAAGTCAGCTGATGAGACTAAGCTTGTTGACTTCGTTCCAGGTGACTCATCTCAGTAGTTTAGCATCAGTGCCAATCTCGATCCAAAATAGGAAAGCGCGCTCATCGAGTTCATCCATGAGAACAGGGACATTTTTGCATGGAAACCTTTTGACATGCCAGGTGTACCTAGAGAACTCGCTGAGCACACTCTCAATACTGATCCGAAATATAAGCCGGTCAGGCAATTCCTTCGGCGGTTCAATGAGGAGAGGCGGAAAGCCATTGGTGAGGAGGTGGCCCGGCCCTTGGCGGCCGGGTTTATTGTTGAAGTCTTTCATCCAGAATGGTTAGCTAACCCGGTACTCGTGCTCAAGAAGAATGGCACCTAGCGGATGTGTGTGGACTACACGGACTTAAACAAGGCTAGTCCGGCTGATCCTTTTGCTCGCCCCCGTATTGATCAAATCATTGATGCTACGGCGGGTTGTGAGCGCTTAAGTTTTCTGGATGCTTATTCTGGATACCATCAGATTAAAATAGCAGTTAAGGACCAGGAGAAGACGGCGTTCATCACTCCCTTTGGAGCCTTCTGTTATGTGTCTATGCCTTTTGGACTCAAGAGTGCACAGGCGACTTATCAGCGTTGCGTGCAGAATTTTCTTCATAACCAGATTGGGCGCAATGTTCATGCCTATGTGGATGATATCATGGTTAAGTGCAGGGAGAAGGAGACCCTGATAGATGATCTTAGAGAAACCTTTGATAATCTCTGGGTTTACAAGATGATGCTTAACTCGGCCAAGTGTGTTTTTGGTGTTCCCGCGGGCAAGCTCTTGGGTTTCCTGGTTTCTAACAGAGGCATTGAAGCTAACCCGGAAAAGATCAAGGCAATCACCTCCCTGGCTAAGCCGGCGTGCATCAACGACGTCCAGCGTCTGGCAGGCCGCATCGCTGCTTTGAGCCGGTTTATAAGCCGTTTGGGTGAAAAGGCCATGCCACTGTACCAGTTGATGAAGAAAACAGATGACTTTGTCTGGAATGATGCTGCTAATGCTGCTTTTGAGGATTTGAAGAGACAGCTGGTTAAGCCCCCAGTTCTTGCTGCTCCGGTTGACAAGGAGCCCTTATTACTGTATGTAGCTGCTAACACACGAGCCGTCAGTGTGGCTGTGGTGGTGGAGCGCAAGGAAGAGGGTAAGGAGTATCCGGTTCAGCGGCCGGTTTACTACGTTTGTGAAGTGCTCATTGAGTCCAAGCAGCGGTATCCACATTGGCAGAAGCTTGTTTATGGTGTGTTCATGGCAAGCCGGAAGCTTAAGCATTATTTCCAGGGTCACCCCATCACTGTGGTTAGTTCTGCTCCTTTAGGAGATATCATCCAAAACAGAGAAGCCACAGGAAGAGTGGCTAAGTGGGCTATAGAGCTTGGGCCTCATGGTCTGAAATACGTGCCACGCACTGCTGTCAAATCTCAAGCATTGGTGGATTTCATCAACGATTGGACAGAGCTGCAGGTGCCTGAAGAGAAGCCGGATATTACATATTGGACTATTCACTTCGACGGGTCTAGGCAATTGGAGGGCTCGGGGGCTGGAGTTGTATTAACTTCCCCTAGAGGTGACAAGTTTCGTTATGTGCTACGGTTGATGTTTCCCTGTACTAACAACGCGGCTGAGTACGAGGCCTTGCTCCATGGTCTTCGGATGGCTAAGGAGATGAGCTTGAGCCGGGTAAGGTGCTTTGGCGACTCAGATTTAGTAGCTCAACAGGTGTCGGGCAAGTGGGATTCCAAGGACCCTCTCATGGCGGCTTATCGCCGTGAAGTTGATGCCATTGCTGGACACTTTCAGGGTTACCAAGTAGAGCACATCGATCGCAGGAAGAACGAGGCGGCTGATGCATTAAGCCGGCTGGGCTCTCAGCGAAAGCCGGTGCCGCCTAATACTTTCTTGGACATCTTGCATAACCCTTCTGTTAAGTTGCCTACAGAGGAAGACTTGGCTGTCCCTGACCCGGAGGCACAGTTGGTGGCGGCTCTCCACATTACCCCAGACTGGACAGTACCATACTTGGCTTACATGACCCGGGGAGAATTGCCTGAGGATGAATCTTTGGCCAGACAGATAACCCGGCGGTCTAAGTCAATGATAGTTATCAATGGTGAGCTGCATCGTCGCAGCGTCACTAGACCTTTCCAGCGTTGTGTTTCCCCTGAGGAAGTTCAAGAAATTTTACGTGAGATTCACGAGGGGGATTGTGGTCATCATGTCGGCTCAAAATCCCTTGTGGCCAAGGCTTTTCGTCATGATTTTTATTGGCTGACGGCTCATGCTGATGCGGAGGACTTGGTCAGTAAATGTGACGGCTGTCAGAGGTTCTCGAGACGGGCTCATGTGCTGGCTCAGGAGCTGAGGATGATTCCAATTACTTGGCCATTTGCGGTCTGGGGGCTTGATATGGTTGGGCCTTTTAAGAGGTCCAAGGATAAGAAGACCCACCTCTTGGTGGCAGTTGACAAGTTCACAAAGTGGGTTGAGGCAGAGCCAGTTAGCAAGTGTGATGCGGCCACAGCAGTTCAGTTCATGAAAAGGGTGATATTTCGCCTTGGTTTTCCACACAGCATTATAATTGACAATGGTACCAATCTGTCTAAGGGCGCCATGGAGGAGTTTTGTCAACGAGAGCATATTCGACTTGATGTTTCCTCAGTGGCTCACCCTCAATCCAATGGTCAAGCGGAGAGAGCTAATCAGGAGATTTTGAAGGGCATCAAGCCCCGGCTTTTGGTCCCTTTGCAACGGACGCCGGGTTGTTGGGTGGAGGAGTTACCCTCCGTGTTATGGAGCATCAATACTACTCCTAACAGATCTACGGGTTACACGCCTTTCTTCATGGTTTATGGAGCGGAAGCAGTCCTCCCTAGCGACATCCGTCATGACTCGCCTCGAGTGGCCGCTTATGTTGAGGCGGATAATGAGCGGGCACGCCAAGATGCTCTTGACTTGTTGGACGAACAGCGTGATGTGGCAGCAGCTCGCTCGGCTATTTACCAACAAGACTTGCGCCGTTATCACAGCCGTCGGGTTAAGTCCCGGGTCTTCCAGGAAGGTGATCTGGTGCTCCGGCTCATCCAAGATCAAACAGATGCACACAAGTTATCACCGCCTTGGGAAGGGCCCTTTGTGGTCAGCAAGAACTTGCACAACGGGTCATACTACCTTATTGATATTCGGGAGCACAAAGATTCACGCAAGTTGGAGGAAGAGACCCGTCGGCCGTGGAACATAGCTTAGCTTCGGCCTTATTACACTTGAGCCACCGGCTCTCATAATGTACATATTTCTATAGCCATGTATATATTATGATAAATAATAAGCAGGACCTCTGTCCTTTTTTCTCCTCCAAACGTAAACGTTTTGTTTCCATTACAACATCACATGGTCACTTGGAGGTGGATCTAGCTTACGATCGTATTCGAATCTAGCCGTAAACAATATAATCACCTGGGGGCTTCCTGTTCAAACGTAGGTCATGTTCGAACCAAAGAGAACATAGCTATCGATACCCACTTGATTGGCAAATCGCCGAGCTCATTGGGGAGTTTTTCTTGATCATATTTGAATCATAGTTCAACCCCCTTTGGGAACCGACGTGGATCGTATTTGAATCAGCGTCGTTAAACAACTCTCAAGGTCATTTGGGGGCTTCCTGTTCAAACATGGGTCGTATTCGAACCAAAGAGAACATAGCTCTCGGTACCCTCTTGATCGGCAACGCCAAAGCCACTAGGGGCTATATGATCGCATTCGAATCTTAGCTTAACCCCTTTGGGACGGTTCTCTGGTCGTATTCGAACCGGAAGCCCCTAAGTTTTGATCTTCTGATTTGCAATAAGTTCTTCTGGTCATGTCAACAGTGTGCAAGGGCGGTTCTTACTCCACCGGCTTAACTTTGATTAACAATGTTGCTAGCACACAATAAGCATTATCAATGCCGGTGAGCCGGAGTTTGAGTTCTCAACCTCATTACTTGGGTTACATAAGCCGGACATATACTTGCAAGGTTTGCAGGTAGGCTATTGTGGTTATCCTGAAGATATGATTGAGAGCCGGTCTTTTATGACCTTGGTTATGTTCCGGGTTAAGTGTAATATATATTACTCTCCACGCGGTAAGCCGCCTAGAGACTTCTGATTTATTTTTCTATGCAGAACAATTAAAAACAGTTCTTCAAGCTTAAGGAAAATAGGTGATCAATTATAACCCGGAGGAATATGAAGCAGCAGCTTAAACGGAGTTAAGCATTCAACACGTGCACGATGGCACGACAAAATTAAGTGTTTGTCCTACTCTATTACAAGACTCCCCGAGTCCAAAAGGTGAGGCATTGTTTTAAGGTGCAACCATGAGCCGCCTAAAAATCAAGGTGCTTGTTGGGTCGAAGCTTCTGGCTCATCCCTCTCCGCTCCTCCGGCTGATTCCATGACCTGGAAGGTTGATGATTTCCAGTCAATGCCGCTCAAAGCTTCAAATTGAGCCTCGTCATCAATTAACCCGGCCGGGTCAACTTCTGGGGCGAAGGTATGCTTACGAGTCGGAGGGATCAAGCTGATGGCTTCATAGCGTGGAGTAGGGATCCTCTGATTCTCCGCGTCATAGCCCGGCTGATACTTGGTAAGGTCGGTGTCATTCCCAATCAGGGTGGCCACCGGGCGCACGCTCTTCACACAGGCAGCGAAATCTTTCTGGTCAAAGGGGGTGCCGTCTTCCTTCAGGCTGGGGTATCCAAGAGCGATGTCGGCCGGGTCTAGCTCCGGGAGAAAAGCCTTGGCCCGGCTCAAAGCAGCTATAGCTCCGGCTCTTGCAGAGGCCCGTCTTAGCTCTTGGAAGCGCTGAGGAAGAACGGCAAGCCGCCTGAGTACGTCCGCCAGGTGAGTCGGAACCTCATTGGACAGAGCCACAACGGCTAAAGCACACTGTGACCCGGTGTAGAGTTGCTCCACCAAGGTGTAAACAGCCTTCAGCTTGGTCAGAACATTTTGATTAAGGTTGGAGCTTCTGGGACCTGCATAACAAAGTCAGGTGAGCCGATGGCAATGGTGAGACTTATAAGACATAAAGAATGTAAGCTTGTTAAAAGCTTGCAGAATGACTTACCGAAGATTGGGGAGACCATCTGTGACACATGGCGCTTTAAGCCAGAGAGTTCGGCGGTTCTCTCAGTCAGAGCAGCCTCCGCCTGTTCGGCTCGGCTGAGCAAAGCAGTTTTCTCCTCGGCCCAAGTCTTTCTTTCTGTTTCAAATTTCTTCTTCAGCTTTTCTTGTGCAGCAACACTGAACTCAAATTTGGCGTTGGCCTTCCGGGTCTCAGTTTCCTGAGTCTTCAGGCGGTTCTTCAGCTCAGAGATTTCAATTCAAATTTTTTGCAGGCAGCGTGTACAAATTCCGGGTTACAGTGTGAGTGATTATTATGCAACATTAAAGTCCCAAGCACTTTGCAAGCAAAGACACTTGGCACTTGGGGGCTAATGTATGCTGAAAATTCTATTTGTAATTGCCGGTTCATGAAGGTAAGCCGGAAGTTATGTCTACAACATATTCTATCATAAGTAATAGACTTGGGGGCTAGCATGGTAAGGATTACTATGGAGTAAGCTAGAGAGATGTACCTTAGATTTTTGCTGTATCTGCTTCACCATATCAATCTCCAGGTCCCGGCTGTTGTGCACTTGACCAATGTAACCAGAAACAATGTCTCCAATGCTCAAGTTAGCATAGTCAGTGATCTCCAGTCTAGCCCTGCGGCGCTCCAGCAGTTCTTCTTTGGCAGAGCATCTGGCCAGCACAGTGGGTCTTCCCGGCTCAACATATTCAGTCCGGGTAATCACCACATCCGGGTCATCGACCGGTTGAGCTGAGCTGGGAATCTTCGGGTTGTCAGAACCCGCCATGGTTTGTTCTTCAGTTGAGGCAGCGGTGTCCGGAGCTGGTGCAGATGGCGGCTCAGAGGCAGAGGCATTGGGTTCAGTTAAGTCCGACTCTTCGACCGGTTTATCTTTCTTGGCCCTCTTGCTGAGCTTGGCTTGGGCATTGAAAGTCAAAAGGTTAGTACAAAAAACATAAGTAAGATAAGCACAAAATGAGATGATTATCATTACTCGGGTGCGGTCTTGAAAGCCGACAAGTTAGATTGCATGGAGTCACCGGAGGAAGGTGAAGTTTCCTGATAGTTTCAATCAGACGAATTGAGTGGTTGACGAGTGACGCCCGCTACAGGATGAAAAGGGTATAAGTTGGAGATAACCTCAGTCCGGCGCTTTCTTGATGCTTCGGGTAAGCCGGAGGAGAGGTCTGCATCCTTGCTGGCCCGGGTCTGCCTCCGGCTCTCATGAATCTGTTGCTTCAAAAGAAATTGAGGATCTTGATAAGCTAAAGGATGCGAAAATCTTACTTTCCGGGTTACTCTTCAGACTTTCAGCCTTGGCAAGGGGTCCGAGTTGGAGGAAAGTATAGTTAAGTCTTCAATCACCGGGTTACTCGCTCCGGTATCATCCTGCGGATAATTAGTGTCAATAAGGTGGTTAAAAACAGACGAAAAACAAAAGAAGAGTCTAAAGAATCAAGAGCTACCTCTGACTCGGAGCTGTCATCCAACTGAAGCAGCTCTGAGGCGCTAGGCCTACTTCCCTTCTTGCGGGGAGCGGCTCTCCTGGCAGCTTTCTTAGCCTTCCTGGCTTTTTTAGCAGCCTCATGGTCATACTTGACCTTCCAGAACTTTTCATTAGCTTGGAAAAATGCAACAAAGGTTTCCTTGAAGTTAAAACGAAAATTGTTAAAATGGAAAGTAAAGTGCTCAGATTGGTAGCTTACCGCTGGAGCCGGGTTAGCTTGGCAGAAGGGGCTTAAGCCGGTCCTCCCGCAGCCTGCTAAGCTCTCGTTCAAGAGGGACTTGGTCATGTCGTCCACGACGTCCTCAGGAAGATCGTTGGGGCTGTGCCGCAGAGGGTCATCCTCCTGGCCCGTGTAATCACACATTAAGCCGGGGCGGCGGCTCAAGGGAATCACCCGCCAAGAAATCCAGACCCGGACCAGATCGACGCCATTAAGGCCATTTCCCAGAAGAGCCTTAATCTTGTTGATGGTGGGGATCAGTGGTTGACGCTCAGCTTGAGATAGTTTGTCTGGCAGGGGGTGAGTTGGCTCCAAACGCAGGGCACGGAAGCCGGGCAGAGGGTTCTCATCAGCCGGAGAAGTATCTTGGCAGTAGAACCATGTCTGGTTCCAGTCCTTTGGGTGGCTTGGCGGCTCAGCGTAAGGAAAGAGGCAATCTCTCCGTCGTTGAATGGAGATTCCGCCAAGCTCCAAGCTAGGCCCGTTGGCGCATTCATTCTGGCGGTTCAAGTAAAATAGCTCCCTAAAGAGTAGCAGGCTGGGTTCCTCTCCAAGGTATACCTCACAAAACACTTGAAAGTTGCAAATATTTGACACGGAATTGGGTCCTATGTCTTGCGGCCGCAGATCGAAGAAGTTCAGAACATCTCTAAAGAATTTTGAGCCAGGAGGAGCAAAGCCCCGGCTCATGTGATCAGCAAATATCACAACCTCTCCATCTCTTGGTTGAGGTCTTTCTTCGGATGGGTCAGGGGCCCGATAGGACATGACCTCCTTTTTTGGCAGGTAACCCGTCTTCACGAAATCAGCTAAAGTATAATCAGTAACATTGGACCTCATCCAGTTGCACGTGATGGGTGCCTTGGGAGCCTTAGGCGGCATTGTGAAGGACGAAAACCTATGACAAAAGGAAATGTCCGGTTCAACTATAAGCCGGAGGAAGTTTACAGTTCAGTATTCAAGATGGCGGCTTATGAAGGGGCCTAATGACATATGGCTAATTGTGTCGGGTTATCTAAGCCGCTGTGGGCATCGTGAGTAATTCAAGTTGTTTAAAACTCTATCATAAATGAGCCGGAAATTTCACAGCGCATGGCCTCTTTTAAGCCGGAGATATGAGCCGCCATAGCTATCAGATGCAATTTTTGACTAAGTGTGGCACAAACAAGTTTCACAGATCGCAGTAATTATTTTGGATCAAACGATCGACTAGAAAGAAAAAAATTCTAGACCTAGAAGCTGATACAGAGAAGTTCATGAGCTCTAAGGAGATCTCTTTGCACGTAAAGGGGACATGCTACTATTGAAAATGGGTGCGAAACCACAGCCGCACGAGCTCTATATGGTTTCTGGATCCAAGGGGGCCGTGTAGGAAGAATTGTGAAGAAATGGCGACGAACTGCGAAGAACAGGGAGGAACGACAAGAACCCTAATGCGGATCTACTCTATGGAGTGGCAAGGACTTACGGGTGTTGATGAGTCGCGGAGGTCGCCGCTGTTTCTCTGGACCAGTTCAGGGTGATGCAGCGGCCAAGGTTGGAGAAGACCAGGAGCGCGGCGGCGGCGGAGCTCGAGCTCTGGAGCGACAGAGGAGGAAGACGACGGAAGAGATAAGTGAATGAAGGCTTATGGGCCGGGCCTATTTATAAGGTGCGGCCAATAAGTGGGCGCGAGAAACGAGGAGGCCAAGGCGTGATTATCTCGCCACAGAAGCGCCTCGACTTTCGGGATGGCCATTAAAGATAAGATCCGTTGGGATATGACAGAATAAAAAAATGAACTTAATGGAAGATGACGTCATGGCGGGTTATCAGGAATCCAGAAGACGACGTCACGGTGGGTTATCACCTTCGCACAAATGTAAGCCGGAAGATTTTCTCTCAAAGGGATTGAAGATTGACATGAACCGGTTCAAATCAATCTGGGGCCTAATGTTGAGGATATAACCATTAGAGTCACCCGCCCAGGAGGGGCCGGGTTACGTCATAATGGTCTTCACGCGAAGCCCAGTACCAAACTTGAAGACGGCGGGTCAATAATGGGCTTAAGAACCGGAGATGGCTTAAGGCCCGTAGTAATAACCGCCGTTAGGGTGAAACTTGTAGTGTAAGGCAAGAATAGTTAAGAGTCCGAGCCGGACACTATTATGAGCCGGCCGGGACTCTGAGAGCCGCTGGGCGTCAACCTCTCTATATAAAGGGACGACCCGGCGGCGGTTTAGGGGGGAAGTAAGACCAAATCGATAACCAGGCAGGACGGTTTAGCTCCTGGTCGTCGAAACCCTAATCAATACCACCTCAACTGGACGTAGGCTTTTACCTTCACCGTAAGGGGCCGAACCAGTATAACCCTCGTGTTCCTTATCCCGTTTAAACCCCTTTAAGCTTCCTAGATGCGATGACTCCATGACTAAGTCCTTGCACGAGGACATCTGCCGTGACAATTCCACGACAAATGCTGCAAATGAGTTAAGTTGATGAGAACCTAGTGATTCAGCAGCAGACATGAGTACCTGTGAACAAAGTATAGTTGCGAGGAATTTGGAGAGGTCATATGCATTCTCAGAAGGTTTTTCAAAAAGAACAAGTTTGAGGAATTTGACCAGATGAGTCTTGAAGAATTTCACTAAGCGTTCTTTGTCTTAGGTTCCAGAGTTGTATAGATCGAAGATCCACACAATTGAGGAATCTTGAAGAAAAATGATGCTTAGAGAAACGAATTAAGAACAGATGACATGTGAGGTGTTTAGTGTGTGAAAATTTTGAAGAATAAACACCTTTGAAGATTTTGTAGAAATCATTTGAATCAAAGAGGGCAGTAAAAGTAACTTTTAATTACCCTGGACGAAGAATATGACGAACTGTGAGGTAGAGATGAGAAGTTCGTCTCTGCAGATCTTCCACGCCCTAACTCGGCGGAGGAAGACGGCTACGGTGGTGGCGGAGTGAAGATTTCCGCGGCTGGCGCGAGTACGGCGGCGACGAGGTCGAGGCAGTGAAGCCCTTCCTCACCAGCGATGATGAAGTAGCGGCGGCGCTAGGGTTTGAGAAGCTCGAGCTGGAGAGAGGTCGAGCGGAGTAAAAGAAGTGAGGAAAGGGAGAGGGGGTATTTATAGCCACGGTGAAAAGCTGTTCGCCCGAAGAAATTGGACGAACGTGCCCCTGACCCTTCTCATTCGCTTGACATGTGTCACCCACGTACTGAGAAGTGGAGATCGTGTTAGATCGTGGGTGAATAGATAAGTATTTCATGGGATACGGAACGGTTTGAGCGGCAAAGCCAAAAATTTTGATAAGATAAGTTAAAAGTTCCGTTCACAAATTCTTCAGCTCACAAGGACACAGCGAAGATTTTGAACGAGTTTCAAATAGAACGCACGTGAAGAATTTGTGAATAGATTGGGTTGAGTATAGCATAGAGGGGGAAGGGTCCGATCACATTCACTTAGCAGAAAAACCAACTTGAAGAATTAACCATAAGTGAATGCTGTAGAGGACATAAATTCATATATATATATATAGCCAATGAAGAAAAACGATGGAGAAGGTGAAGACAATGCAAAGTTGAAGAACATGAACAACTTAGGAATTTCAAAACTGAGGAAAAACTCAAATTTGCAGATTTTCAACTTTTGTGGTGGCGTGACCCACCGTATAAGAATGATGATTTTAGACACCGCGTACAATTGTCGTAGGGCTCTGAGAATCAAATTCTTCATTAATTTCTTCACACTTAGAGTGTTATTCTTCATTGATTGAAGAAAAACGTTTCTTCATGTGTTGCACATCTAAGTCATCAATTTTGCATAAGTGTTAGGATGAGTGTCCTTTTCAAAGAACATTCAAAGATTCTAGGATATTTAGCTCACACCGCAACTTGCTAAATCTCTTCTCATCCAAGGGCTTTGTGAAGATATCGGCTAGCTGTTCTTTAGTCTTCACATGCTCAATAGAAATGTCGCCCTTCAACACATGATCGCGAAGAAAATGATGACGAATCTGAATGTGCTTTGTCTTCGAGTGCTGAACTGGGTTGTGAGCAATCTTGATGGCACTCTCATTGTCACAGAAGAGAGGCACATTCTTCACGTTGACGCCGTAGTCCTTGAGAGTTTGCTTCATCCAGAGCAATTGAGCACAGCAAGAACCAGCAGCAATGTACTCAGCTTCAGCAGTAGACAGTGATACGCAGTTCTGTTTCTTCGAGGACCAACAGACCAAAGATTGTCCGAGGAAATGACATGTACCAGATGTTGACTTGCGGTCCACACGATCACCAACATAGTCAGAGTCAGAATATCCAATGAGATCAAAAGCCGAGCCCTTGGGGTACCATAATCCAAGTGTTGGTGTGTGAGCTAGATATCGAAGAATATGCTTCACAGCCTTATGGTGTGATTCCTTCGGTGTAGCTTGAAATCGGGCACACATGCAAACACTAAGCATAATATCTGGCCTAGATGCACATAAATACAATAAAGAACCAATCATGGAGCGGTATACCTTTTGATCGAAATCAATAACATTTTCATCAGTGCGCAGATGGCCATTTGTGGGCATCGGAATTTTGACGCCTTTGCAATCTTGCATGTCGAATTTCCTCAGTACATCCTTGAGGTATTTCTCCTGAGATATGAATATGCCATTGCGCTGTTGATGAATTTGAAGACCTAAGAAGAATTTCAACTCTCCCATCATAGACATTAGATATTCTTAACTCATCATATAGGCAAATTCATCACTATAACGTTGGTCAGTACACCAAAGATAATATCATCAACATATATTTGGCACACCTACAATTCACCATCATAAGATTTAGTGAAAAGAGTAGGGTCGAGTGAACCGGGTTTGAAGCCTTTCTTCATGAGGAATTCCTTCTAAGTATCATACCATGCCCGAGGGGCCTACTTGAGGCCATAGAGGGCCTTATTGAGTCTGAAGACTTTGTCAAGATGCTTTGGATCTTCAAAACCTGGGGGTTGAGCAACATATACTTCTTCCTCAAGCTTACCATTGAGGAATGCACTTTTGACATCCATTTGATATAAAGTGATATCATGATGGTTAGCATAAGCAAGTAATATGCGAATAGCTTCAAGTCTAGCAATAGGTGCAAAAGTTTCATCGAAATCAATTCCTTCAACCTGTGTGTAGCCTTGAGCTACAAGCCGTGCCTTATTCCTCACCACAAGGCCATTTTCATCTTGCTTGCTGCGGTAGATCCACTTTGTGCCAATGATATTTTGCTTGCGAGGATCTGGACGTTTAACCAGTTCCTAGACATTGTTGAGTTCGAATTGATGTAATTCTTCTTGCATGGCCTGAATCCACTCAGGCTCCAGAAATGCTTCATCTACCTTAGTGGGCTCTGTGATAGAGACAAAAGCATAGTGCCCACAAAATTTAGATAAATGTGAAGCTTTTGAGCATGTGAGAGGACCTGGTGCTTCAATGTCATCGATGAAATTTTCAACTTGCACTTCTTTTGCAACGCGAGGATGAGTAGGTTGTCGTTGAGGAATTTGATCAGCATTTTCTTCAGGTGCATTAGCTCGACGTTCTTCACGTTCTGGAATGAATTCTTCAGCAGATTCTTCGGTAGGAATGACATCCTCAGTAGCCTTGAACTTGATAGTTTCCTCAGGTGCTGGTTCATCTATCGCAGAGGATAGGTGCTCTCTTTGCGAGCCATTAGTTTCATTGAACCGCACATCTACAGTTTCAACAACCTTGTGAAGAACGTTGTTAAAGACTCTGTAGGTGTGCGAGTCCTTTCCGTAACCAAGCATAAAACCTTCATGTGCTTTCGGTGCAAATTTAGCATTGTGATGAGGATCTCTAATCCAACATTTAGCAGCGAAGACTTTGAAATAACTCACATTGGGTTTCTTGTCAGTGAGGAGTTCATAGGCAGTCTTCTTGAAGAATTTGTGAAGATATACCCTATTGATGATGTGGCAAGCAGTATAAATTGCCTCAATCCAGAAGTGACGAGGCGTCTTGTACTCATCAAGCATAGTGCGAGCCATCCCAACAAGAGTTCTGTTCTTGTGCTCCACGACGCCATTCTGCTGAGGAGTGTAAGGAGCAGATAACTCATGAGTAATACCAAGTTCATCAAGATAGTCATCAAGACCAGAATTCTTGAACGCAGTTCCATTGTCACTTCTGATGTGCTTGATCTTCACACCAAAGTTGGTTGAATCCCTCGAGGAAAATCGTTTGAAGACTTCCTGCACTTCATGTTTGTAAGTAACAATGTGTACCCATGTGTATCCAGAGTAATCATCAACAATAACAAAGCCATAGAGAGATGCATCATTTGGGACTGCCGAGTAATGGTTAGGACCGAAGATATCCATATGAAGCAATTCAAATGGTCGAGTAGTGGTCATGATAGTCTTCGCTGGATGCTTAGCCTTGGTCATCTTTCCAGCTTCACAAGCTCCGCATAAGTGATCCTTGAGGAATTTGACATTCTCAATGCCAATGGCGTGCTTCTTCTTCGCAATCGTGTGCAAATTCCTCATGCCTGCATGACCAAGTCGTCGATGCCATAGCCAGCCTTCTGAAGCTTTTGCAAGTAGGCACACGGCTGGTTGCAGTCCTGTAGAGAAATCAACAATATACAAGTCTCCCCTCCTAAAGCCTTCGAAGACTTTGGAATTGTCAGCTTCCATAACCACAATACAACGATACTTGCCAAAGACAACAACCATATCAAGATCACAAAGCATTAAGACAGACATGAGGTTGTATCCTAAGGACTCGGCAAGCATGACTTTGTCCATGTGTCGATCCTTTGTGATCGCAACCTTACCTAGACCCAATACCTGACTTTTGCCTTTGTGAGCGAAGATGATATGCTTCAGATGCGATGGTGATAAGGGAGCATCCATCAATAGATTCTTGTCACCAGTCATGTGATTTGTACATCCACTATCTAGGACCCACTCAGTGGCTTTGGGTTGATCATCCTGCAGATGAATTAGTGCAGCTTACGAACTTCATATACTTCATAAGTGAAGAATATGACATCACAATTCATCAGACCAATTTCATCAAGCAATGAAACAGTTAAAAATAGTATGAGGACGTGAGAAATGAAAGTTCATTTCTTCATGATTAGCCTGTGTCCTTTCAGGCATTTTCAGGTCTCCAGCAAATTCTTC
This sequence comes from Triticum aestivum, assembly GCF_018294505.1. Classification (NCBI taxonomy): domain Eukaryota; kingdom Viridiplantae; phylum Streptophyta; class Magnoliopsida; order Poales; family Poaceae; genus Triticum; species Triticum aestivum. The sequence continues at coordinate 147,560,328 of NC_057814.1, forward strand.
AGACGTTAAAGTACGTCTAGAGACCTGACCCTGCATAGAAGATTAGTTCTTTTTCTTCACCACCCACATCTGAAGGGGTGGCAAAGAGTTCATCACTCTGCGAGCTCCATACGAGAAAGGTGGCATAGAAGCCGATCCATTTAGTTTCACATAAGAGGAGTTAGGGTAAGCATATGAATAAGCAGAGAAATTCTTCGAGGACTTATGAACATAATGATTAGAAGAATAATGCTCATATTCATAGCCCTTAGCTCTTCCCTGTGAAACAGAGTTGTTAGCACGATGATGTTCATATGAGGACTTTGATCCTTTTGAGGAATTTGATCCATGTGAGGAATTTGATCTGGGGTTCCTATTCTTCACAGGTGGTGTCATGAGGACATTCACCTGAAGACTTTCAAGGCACCTTTTGGGAACCCAGATTTTCTTTGTAGGAGAACCGTTCCTACAGTTGGTGCCAACATATCTAGCAAATACTTCACCATTCTGATTTTTAAATAGTTTATAGTTCGAGTCAAATGACTCATCAGAAGAATGAGAAGATTCACATGTAAAGCCAGATAGATTAGATGCATCAACTGGGGGTCCCTTTGCAGCAACCCATGAGGTTTTGGGGTACTGCTCAGGCTTCCAATATGTACCATCAGCGTTGAGTTTCCTCTCAAAGGCAATACCCTCTTTCCTAGGGTTCCTGTTGAGGATCTGCTTTTTAAGCACATCACAAAGAGTCTGATGCCCTTTGAGGCTTTTGTACATGCCTGTCATGTACAATTCCTTCAGCCCTGCATCGTTAGTGATACTAGCAATGTCCTCAGATGAGGAATTAGTGATAGCAGAGACAGTTGAAGAATTTGTAGCATTAGAAGCATTTGCACATTCAGGTGAAGAATTAGCAGATTCACGTTCAATGCATTTCAAAAATGGAGGAACAAATTCTTCCTGAGCAGCGCTGATTTGTTGAGCAAGTAATGAATCACACTTCTTCTGAAGATCTTCATAACTCACTCTTAGCTTCTCAAGATCTTGCTTTCTTTGAAGAAATTCATAAGAAAGCTTCTCATGATCAGATAAGAGAGTGTTATGATGACCTTGAAGGTTGTCAAACCTAGTCTGAAGTCTCTGAAGATTTTCAGTCAAGGTTTTAGTGCGATCCATTTCTTCACCCAACATATCATCACTATTGTCTAGCATGTTTTGAAACTTTTCAAAAGCCCTTTGTTGTTTCACAGCAATCTTAGCAAGTTTAGAGTAGCTGGGCTTGAGGTTTTCATCGGATTCATTCTCACTTGATTCAGAGGAGGTATATTTGAGTACCTTGGCACCCTTTGCCATGAAGCAATAGGTGGGAGCGTAGTCATCATTGCCTTCATCAACCTTGTTGGTGAAGCCATTTTCTTCAGAGTTGAAGATAGACTTGCTGACGAATGCAGCAGCGAGAGCTAAACTCACCACACCAGACTCGGAATCCGCAGACGCCTCCTCTTCCTCATTTTCTTCAGATTCAGCCTCAGAGTCCATTTCCTTGCCAATGAATGCCCGAACCTTCTTGGAGCTGCTCTTCTTGTGAGATGAAGACTTCGAGGATTTTGATGATGAAGATTTTGAGGATTTCTTCTTTTTCTTCACATCATCAGAACTGTAATCCTTGTATTTCTTCTTCTTTGATTCCTTTTCCTATTGAGGACAATCTTGAATGTAGTGTCCAGGTTTCTTGCATTTGTGACAAAGCCTCTTCTTGTAGTCACTGGATGAGGAATCATTGCTCCTTGAGGGTTTTCCAAAGCGACCACGTCTTGAGAACTTCTGGAATTTCTTCACGAGCAGTGCTAGTTCATGGCTCAGTTCTTCAGGATCACCAAGGCTGCTGTCAGAGTCTTCATCTTCAGACTCAGAAACTGCCTTGGCCTTCAGTGCACGTGACCTGCCATAGCTCGAACCATAGAGATCTCTCTTTTCAGCAAGCTGGAACTCATGAGTATTTAGCCTCTCGAGGATATCAGCGGGATTAAGCGACTTGTAATCAGCATGTTCTTGTCTCATCAATGCCAGAGTATCAAATGAGGAATCAAGCGATGTCAACAATTTCTTCACCACCTCATGGTCGGTGATGTCAGTGGCCCCAAGCGCTTGAAGCTCATTTGAGATGTCAGTGAGGCGATCGAAGGTTTTTTGAACATTTTCATTGTCGAGTCTTTTGAAGCGGTTGAAGAGATTGCGAAGAACATCAACTCGAGAGTCACGCTGAGTTGAGACTCCTTCATTCACTTTGGACAGCCTATCCCAGATAAGCTTAGCAGTTTCCAAAGCACTCACTCTTCCATACTGTCCTTTGCTCAGATGGCCACATATGATATTCTTCGCTAGAGAATCGAGTTGCTTGAATCTCTTCACATCGGTAGCTTTTAGTGAGGGTGAGACAGAGGGAACACCATTTTCCACAACATACCAGAGATCGTTATCAATTGCCTCAAGATGCATTTGCATCTTATTCTTACAGTAGGGGTAGTCCGTCCCATCGAAGGTAGGACACCCAGCAGAGACCTTGATCATACCTGCGGTCGACATAACTAAAACTCCAGGCGGTTAAACCAAAATCACACAGAACAAGGGGGTACCTTGCTCTGATACCAATTGAAAGTGCGTTATATCGACTAGAGGGGGGTGAATAGGCGATTTTTATGAATTCTTCACAGAGGAATTTGCGGGTGAGGAAATTCCTTAGCGAAGAACTACTTGCAGCAGAATAAGTACTCAAAAGTATGCATAGCATAACACAAGCATGGTCAACATGATGAAATGAAGACAAGCACAGAGTACAGAAAGCGTAAACACAGGATAACACAGGATGAAGACAAACAGACTGAAGAAATTGAACTGAGGAAATTGAGAAAGTCTTCAGTCAAAGTCTTCAAACACAGATATGAATAGCACACAACACAGTAATGAGGAAATGAAAGAGTTGAGGAAATAGAACCAGTAAGCTTGGTGGAGACAATGGTTTGGTAGACCAGTTCCAACTGCTGTCTCAGTTGTACATCTGGTTGGAGCGGCTAGGTATTTAAACCTGAGGACACACAGTCCTCACTGTATTCTCCTTGAACTAAGGTCACACAGACCTCGTCCAATCACTCGTGGTAAGTCTTCAGTGACTTCCGAACCTTCACAAACTCGGTCACTCGGCGGTCCACAATTTCCTCTTGGATGCCCTAGACCATGATGCCTAACCGTCTGGAAGAAGCACAGTCTTCAAAGGTAACAAGCGTCGGATCCACGCAGGATCAATCTCTTAAGTGTTGCTCAATCACTTTGGGTTTGTAGGTGTTTGGGTTTGGGTTTTCCTCACTTGATGATTTTCACTCAAAGTCCTCGGAGGATGGGATGCTCTCAAATGACAAGTGTCAGTTTCTCTCGGAGCAGCTCACTAGCTAGTGGTTTTAGGGGCGACTATTTATAGCCTAGGGAGCAGCCCGGCATGATAAGACATAAATGCCCTTCAATGATATGACCGTTAGGTGGATAAGATATTTTGGGACAGCTGGCGCGTAGCACAGCAACGGTCAGAAATTTGAGTATCAAATTCCTCAGGGCTATCATGTTCCTCAGTGTGTAGGCAATTCGTACTGGCAAATTCCTAACTCCTCAGTCATAATAAATTCTTCAGAGACCAGAAGAACTTCATCTCTGTCACTGAAGAATATGACTGAACTGTATGAGATTTCCAATGGCTTCATTCGAAGGGATTGGTAGGTGTAGGATTTTGAGTTGAGCATCACATGGAAATTTTTCCTTAGTATTTCCTTGACCCCCTTTAACAGTACGGTGTTTCCTATGACTCAAGAAAGGGAAAATGAAACTACGAAAACAAAAGTTTTCACGCTTCATGTTCCTCAAATGAATACCAAGTCTTCAAGGTCACACCAATCTCTTCACTTTCAAAGTCTTCAGAAAGTCTTCAGAAATCCAAAGTCTTCAGTCGAAGAACTTCATTTTTATGGGTCGACTTTCTCTGTATATATCAAACTCCTCATAGACTTATAGACCTGTGTACACTCATAAACACATTAGTCCCTTAACCTCAGCCTCGAGCCTAGGTTGGAGCACTTCCTCCGTGTTTTGCCGTGCGACGGCCTCAGCGTCATCCACCCGCCTCTGAAGGGAAAGCAGCTTGGTGCGGGCGGAGGCCAGGTCCGCCTGCGCTGTGACCAGGGCGGCAGCCGTGGCTTCCACACACCTCTCAGCCTCATCCAACCTGGGCCTGAGGGCAGTGGCCCTGCCCGCATCCTCTGTACCCGCGAGCTTCAGCTTCAGGTCGTACCTACCCTCCAGGTCTGCGCGAACCTCGGCCACCCGGCGATCGACCTCTTCCTCGACTCTGGCCTGGTGAGCCCTGACGGCATCTTCTGCTTGAGCAACTTGACGCTCCCTCGTCTCCACTTGCTCGAGGTTGAGGCTGCGCTCCACGGCTTCCAGGGCCAGCGCCTCCTCGCGCTTCCAGACCTCCTCTTCCTCCGCGAGCGTCCCCCTCAGCGATATAAGAGCGGCCCTGCGCGCCTCCACCTGCTGCTCAAGGGACGCGCTCCAGGCCTGGAGCTCCCACACGCGCTTCTCCGCAGCCTCGCGACGGCGGTCAGCCTTGCTAGCCTCTTCCAAGGCCCGTGAGCGGGCTTCATAGGAAACCTTGAGGGACGCCCCGGCCTTCGCATTCTCAAGGTCACGCTGATAGCGGCCGAGGTTGATGGGCACCCTCCGCTTGTGCCGCTCCTCCACCAGCCGGAGACCTTCAGCCTCAAGGCGCGAGTCGACACCCGCGAGCTCTTCACCTAGTCGACTCATTGTGCCCATCGCCTCCTGGAAGAGCTCGTGACGAACTATGCTCTGCCCGCGCTCGAGCTCGAACGCTCGTCCCACCTCGTCCTCCACCTCGGGGGCAACGGGCGAGGCACCAAGTGGCGCGCCACCTCCCGGCAGGGGGCTGGGGGCTGATGCCACACCTGACGTCAGCCAGTCCTCGTGAGGAGCCCAAGCCGATTGGGTCTCGCTTCTTGAAGAGGAGCCGTAGATCGAGGCCAACCAGCTGCAGTCCATGACCAAAGGAGGAGTCTTGGGCACGCCCGCCAAGCTACATGCCAGACCGTGGGGGAGGGGTGGCCAAGCCGCGGGCTCAGCGCTCCATGAAGGCGGAGACGCTCCCCCAACCGACCCTGCTCCGGGGGCGACAGGCGGACCAGGAACGCTCAAGGCCGATGGGGGAGTTGATGAAGGAGGAGGCCGCTTCTCAGAAGACACAACAACTTCAACGGAAGGAGCCCTGAAGGACTGACGTCAGGATAAGAAGACTACACGCAAGAAGCCATGACAATAAGATACTTACGCGTCAATGGCGATGTACTTTCGTCGCTTCAACGGCCCGAAGAATTGCTGCCGCTGGGGGATCCCTTCCTCTTACAGAGATCTTCGAAGTACACGCAAAGACGACCGAAGCGTTGGACGTGACGGTCGGTGCACGGCAGGGCCGAAGAAGAGCTGAGAGGGATTGCTTCAGGGGTGCCCGGTTGCGGCGAACAGCCAAGTGCCATCTCAACACAACCTCCCGAGGCTCCTAGAGCCTTGGCCTTGGGAGCCGCATGCCGCGTCTCCTCAGCGACCGACGCCTCAGGAGGGGGGTCGCATGCCCCCGAGGACGACGCCCTAGGATCACCACTCGGCATGTGCTCCTCAGCACTCGAGCCACCGGCCCCCATCGGAGCTCGCCATCCCGCACCGTCACCTGGGGCGAGCTCGGCACCGGCGGCGAGGAAGGGAACCACGACGACGGGGTTCTCGCGGGATCCCATCAGGCCCATTGGGTGCAGCCCCCACTCATCAAAGGAAGGCATGCTCGCGGCAAATGCGGCTTTGTTCTCGCAGTGGTACAAGAGGCAGCTATTCCTGGGCATCTCGTCCGGCAGAGGGAAACCCGATAGGACCATGAGCACCATTTGCCGCGTCGCAAGAGGAAGCCCCTTCTCCTGAAACCTCATGTGGTCCTGGCTGCGGAGCAAGTCCCACATCGGGCGGGAGTGGCGCTGAAGTGGAGCGACTCGACACTTGACAAATTCCTTCACCACCATGGGCGCAGTCACGCCGAGGTCCTTCAACCACCTCGGCCTGGTCCAGACGGGGGCAAGGCGGCGGCTCGTGAGCTTCTGATGGCCCTAGCCAGAGTTTCGAACAGCAGGCCCCTCCGGAACTTGGAGCAGAGGGCTGAGCACGCCAGCGTCAACAAACACCCATCGTATGCGGAACTCGCTTGTGGATGAAGGAAGCTCGAAGTCAATCCCGCGCCCGCATTTGCGGCCACGGCCTGGAAGCCCACGCACCCCGAGCTCTGCCGGGGACCGGTCAGATGCAATGAGAAGAAATGGCGGAGGAGGGCCACGAAAGGAGCGATGCCCACCATGGCATCACACAAGAAGGCAAAGACAGCAAGAAGGGACACAGATTGAGGGTCGAGATGAAGCATGTGGATCTATAATGCTCGAGCACCACGTTGAAGAAGGCGGGGAAGGGAGGAATCAGACCAGCCCAGAGGGCATCAATGAAGATCGGGACCTCAGTGGCTGCCCGAGCCATGCGAGTGCGAGACGCGGGCCAAGCCATCGTATCTCCCCACTCGTTGAAGCTAGAGGCGAACATGGGGCGCACCTTGCCATGGCCTCATCGTTGAGCACCCAAGCGCAGGCTCAAAGGGCGGGGGCACAGTTGGCAAAGACAGAGGTTTCTTCCCCTTTTCAGCCTATTTCGGCACCATGGCGATGAACAGGCGGAGCGCAAGTCAGATTGGAAGGGCAAAACAGGGCCTCGAGGAAGCAGGGAGATTCGAAGAACCAGGCGTGGGCGAAGGAAGAATAACTGTGTGAGAGGCGGGGGCCGCATAGCCAGGCGGATTCAAGTGCGGCGTGGGGAAGCGGAGACGCCCACGTCCAATCAACCGCCACGCGTCAACCAAGGCCGCAGGCTTTTGGGGCCCGCGGTGCTCCGTACTTGACCCTTGGCTTCGCCGCAAAGCCAAGCCCGAGCGCACCTTGGGCCCGGGGGCTATTGTCGGTGTTCTGAGAACGGGGGTCCCCAAAACTTGCCTGCCTGCGGCCCGCGGCGTGGTTAAACCAGCAGGCCGTACGGCCCATCTTCATCAACAAGGCATCCAAGACACTCGCGAGGGGCCAAGCCTCGCGAGGCAGACGACGCAAGGCCTCCTCAGGAGTGGCCTAGTCAGGCAGGCTCACGAGGAGCGGAGATATCAAGGCGGGGCAAACCTCACGAGGCTCTCGTGACATGAGCCATGACGATCGACGCCTGGTGGGCGCCAGGCGGGCACCAGCGCGCGCAGCGTCCTTGTTTCCTCATTGGTACTAAGGAAGCCAGCGCAGGCGAGGAGTACCGAGGGATCAGGCAAAGGTTTCCATATCGGTGCAACGAGACCAAGACTAGGAGGACGACAAGACGGAGGTCATCGTGGAGCCCAAGACGGCATCACCACCAGAGCCTTTCGCGGGCGAAGACCACTTTTGTCAGGATAGCTTGTACTAGTTGTCCCCCTTCAAATTTGCCCGCCGTTGTTGGCTCCCTTCCCGCTCAATATTTGGAAAGAGGACCAGGGCCTATATAAGTAGAGCTAGCCACCACAGTATGGGCATCTCATCTCGGCTGGATCTCATCTGATTAGATCGAGCAGTTAACCCAGCTCACCCGCTAAGTCACCAAGCACAGGAACACCTCAACCTCAGGAGGCTGTTCTTCCCTCTGTACTGTTCATCATCAGCCCAAGAGGCAATCCACCACCACCACACTGGAGTAGGGTATTACACCACAACGGTGGCCCGAACCAGTATAAATCCCGTGTCTCCCTGTGTTGTGAGTTCGTCGAGTTCGTCCGCGAGATCTTAGCGAGCTAGGGCGTAGATCGGTAGGAGGGAAAGACTTCACGCGCACCCCAGTGTTCGAACCTTAAGGGTTTGCCGGAACCCCACATCCGACACTCACTGGCTCCGCCGCCACCACCTCCTCCTCCTCTTCCACCTGAGCATCAGGCAGATCAAGATGGTGATCTGCTGCTTCCACGTAGTCAATAACATTGACATTCACAGCTTCACCATGCATGATGAACCCACCTAGTATATGTGACCGACATCCCATACAAGTGTAGATGATTTTGCACAGTTGAATGGGGTCTTGTAATTGAATTCATACAACTGCTACACGGGCAGAGCATATATGATTTTGGACCACCGTACTCAGCTCTGATAAAGTTCATGAAGTTTTTAACCCCCTCGACATATGCAGCAGAGAATCTTCGAGCATAAGTTATCCAAGTACTGTCCATCTATAAGACATACAAATTAGTTCTTCTACTAGATATTACAGGAAAAACATATATGCTTTTTTATGAAGTCCAGAAGAAATTCCTAGGTCGGTGTCTAAAGCTATGGCAAGATATTTGGACGAGCAGATCTAAGTAACAAAATATATGTAAAGGTAATTCAGCAAACAGATTTGAGTGCTAAATTATGGCAGGCTGTTTCAGCAGTCAATGAGGCCGAGCACACAACCACCAAACTATCGAAGGCCATCACAGCAACATAGATCGAGTATAAAACGGTGTAGAGCTATTTCACCTAACAGATTGGCTACTAGACTATGGCAATCTACGTCACAATAAATATATGGCAGGATATTTTAGCAACTAATCGGCCTTGGCATGCCATCTCAGCTAAGCAAATTGAGTGTAGAACAGGGCAAGGAAGCTTCTTAAGCAGAGCATATTGGCTGTAAACTACTTCGGCAAATAGTGAGATTAACAGCATCTATCAGCTAACATTCAGCGCTACACCGACATGCACGGGGCCTCAGTCTAGAATGCGCGTACCGTGGGAGAAGCTGACCGTCGTGCGTCTCCACACGAACATCGCCAGCGGTGGCGGCGCTGACCGTCGTGCGCCTCCACAAGAACGTCGCCAGCGGTGGCAGCGCGGCTAGAGGACGGCAGTCTACGAGAGCGTACTGTGGGAGCGAGAGGATCGTCGTGCGTCCCCTCGACGAACCGCGGCACCGACATATCAGCGTGGCGGGGAGGGCGGCTTTGGCGGAGCGACTGTTGTGGAGGGGGCGAGGGGAGGGGGATTGGGGGTTTGGGG